>NW_020955657.1:0-69603 GCF_003031625.1 Empidonax traillii | reverse complement strand
GAGCATCACCAAGCTATTGTACTACATAAAACTTTTTTGCCCATATATGGAATTTTCCAGAATACAAACCACTTTTTTGTTAATCTTTTTTCCTAACAGAGAACTATCATGGCTCATTTTAGTGTGTATTTCAGAACTGAAAGTCTGAGAGTATGGTTTTTGTCAGAAATTTTTGTAATAATGGAATTCCCTTTTTTTCCTTATAGATATCACAGATATTTTCCCCTCAGAATTGTATTCTCTGTGCCTATAACAGCAGACAGTGGATATACTTACATAATACCAATACAATTAAAAGTTAAATTTCACAATTTATGAAACTGAAAAAGTAACTAGCGCACACATACAGAAAAAAAAAAAAATTACCCTGGTCAGACAACCTTCCTGATACTCTCACCACAGAAAGTAGTGATTTGCATAATACTGAGATGGAACTGCTCCTTCATCTTCTCTGTGGGCAGAATGCTCCATGCCATGGCATGACATGGCACATGGACAATTATTTACATAGTGTAATTACAGGCAAGAAATGCATTTCCCGGTCATTTCTTTGGTACAGTCCATGACCTTCAATGTTCCAGATTCAATTTCTTATTCCAAGCATTCTCCATCATTACTCCATAGCACTGGGAATGATCTCCAAATATTAAAGGACAAAAAATTCTTGCATCAGCTTCTGCTGCTAATGCTCCATCTGATAATTCTGAAGGAAAATGGCAGAGCACATGGAAGTTGTTTTCTAGGATTTTGTTTCCTTTGACCATATTTTTCATTGACGTTACGACCTAATTTCACACATTTCCAGTGAAATTTATTTTATTTGAAAAGTCTGTTCTCGTTTTCTCTTTTTAGCTATGACTCAGATGTTCTGGTGATCTTTTCATTAACATCTCTTTTTAATGATGTTTCATGGACACAGTCCAGTAACATTTCATCAAATAAAGAAGCACATGAAAGCTGATGAAAAGAGGGACATCTTAACTGTGAATTTTGTCAAAGCTTTTGTGACAAGTTATATAAAAGCTTTTTCCTTTGTGTCCTTTTCACTTGGAAGTATTTGGAATAATACTAAAAATTATACTAAACCGGTAAATTGTTTCAAGGTTTTATAACTACAGGGAGAAAGGACAGAAAATTCCTTAGTTAGCAGTGGCTGCTGGAAGATGGATTCCTGAGGGACTCCATTGTTAGGTGCTGATCAGAGGAAAAAGGTATTCTCAGGGGACATACAAAGTTTTATTTATTTGCAGTTTACCTAGACAAATGGGATGGGATGTCTTGGCAATAGCATGGAACAGAAAAAACCTAACTGATCACTATCTTTAAAACATCTGTTCCATATGGAAGGACAACAATCTGTCTTTTCAGTCTTCTCTTTTCTGTACTAAGCAAACTTTACATTTGAAGCTGTCTCGGGGGACAAGCTTTCAGATGCTGGTTCTTCCCTTCTGAAATCTCCAGTTTGTCTGTGATTCTCTCAAAACAATAATGCTTAAAATGTAGTACTCCTGCAGAGCAGAGAGGACTATTGCTCAGACCTGAGGCAGAGCACTTCAGTTAATATAACACCATTGTATCATTCACTCTTCTTCACTCTGTGTCTCATTAGGATGAGCAGCTCCATTCTGTACTGTTTTTCTGTAAGCTTTCCTGAAGGGAAAAGCACTGGACATCAGCAAATTGCTTCTTTGACTTCAGACTACCTCTCCAGTTTGCTGGTCACAGATTTTTAACATGTACTCCCTCATACACCTAGTGACTTTTTGGACAAGAACCAACATAGCTTGAAATATCCTTCTGGTTTAACACAATTTCATCTAATCGTGCAACTGTTCAGTAATTAAAGCAGCCTATATTAATACAGACCTTTTTTCCTCCCTGAAGTGATTATTATCACAACTAGCTGCACTTCTCACTGCTCTCATCTCCCTGATGGCTCTGCATTAGTTTGTTATGATTATGGCTTTGTCTTCTTGTGATTCTCTCATACCTGGGAAGGACTGCATTGCTCATCAGACATTGCCTGTGCTGCTAGGCTGTTTACATAAAGCTTTCCTTCACAAATATCATAGGGTCAATCACCCCTTTAAACAATGGCATTGCTCAATGTAGGCACCAAGGGTTAACCACAAGAAAAGGAAAGATTGTAACCCCCCCTCTATGTTCTACATATGTATGTATGTATGTATGTATGTATGTGTATGTATGTATGTATGTGTGTGTGTGTGTGTGTGTATTTTATCTTCTAGGTCATCTGCCATCTTGGGTGTAGCTGCCTTTGGATAAGAAATTTGTTGCTGCAACTCACCTGGAGCTGTTTTCTCCACTAAAGATTATCACCCCCTCCAGGCTCTTGGCAATTCTTCACGTGGAGCCGCTCCCTAGCCCGGTTCTGTCGATGACCTACTTTAGCAGAAACACCTTTTACACTCAAATCATACTGACAGAATGAGGGTAAATAGCAATTACACGAGCAGTTGGTTCTGACATATCTGGAAGGGAAGAAAAGTCAGACAGCAAAACCCAGCCAGACAGCCAGATAGGGACTGGAGACCCATTCCCAAAGCCCTTTCTTTCATATCAACTACTACCAGAACAGGCATGACCTGAAGCCATTTTTTTGGCCTTTTTTTTTTAAACTCACAGTAGTACAATTGATTTTGGCAAGAACAGTTGTGCACAACAACCCGGTAGTGCCTCTTCAGCTACAAATTATACTGGGGTCTTGCTCTGCTCTGTCCTACATTGGGCCAGCTCCCAATTGCCTTTGAGAAAAGCAAGTTGGTCTGATATTAAAAGAAGGACAATGGAACAATTAGTGTTGAAAACAACAAGAATTTAACCTGGTATTTTCTGTCCTTGTTTTCCTATGTGAAAACTGTTGGGAAAATCTGAGAGGAAAAAAGAAATTTAGAATTTCTTACTTCTTCAAAAAGATGTCTAATTCCTGCCAACATTGCCACAACTGCATATGTTTGCTCTTTCCGTCTGTTTTGGCAGAAAAATACATCAGGAGTTGTGGGGTTTTTCATAAATGTAAGCAGTGTTTTCTGTCCTTTTGACCTTTGTCTATAAGTGCACATACAGGAGAATGAGTTAAATGTTTTCAAGCAGGTTTCTCTGTGTGTGTATGGGACAAAAACACAGCGTCAGCAAAAGCAAAATACACATTTAAAAGAAAGAAGAAGCAGGCTCTTAAGAAATACATAGTGAACTGCACATAAAGATATCAATTCCTAGAAGTCTCTGTTGTCAATGTGCAAATAGAAGCTACACTTCCAAAAGGCCTTTCTGTCTTTGCATAAAGCATGAGGACACCTCTATTTCCCCTCCCTCCTCTTCTGGCAGCCTGAAGAAGTGATCAGTGCTGAGTGCCTGCCTTATATTAGGAACTAGAACCTGTGAACCTCTGTCCATTTTGTTTCCTGAGCCCTTATCCATCCTGGACTAATTAAATGACATTAACTGTTGTGTGAAATGGCCAGTTCCTCATTAAGTGTAAGATCTCCTCTTTTGACTTGCTTTGCTATATAACCCTTTACAGACTTCTGGCATCCCACTCTTTGCTCTGTGCTTTGTCTTCCTCCATCCACCCATCTGTTCCTGGAGCTTTTGTCCTTCTCACTCAGTAATCTCATTTGTTCCCATTCCAGTGATGTGATGATAAATGACAAATGTGTATTCCACTAAGTCCATACATGCACTTTTTCAATCACATTAGTGCTTTAATAAACTGGAAATGACAGAACTCCTGAAGCACATATTTTTATTGAATTAAATATTTAAAATATTTTTCAAATCAACTCATTGGAACAAGATCTGTCAATACTATTAAAAATGTTTTTTCCATGCATTCCCATACTTTAATCATCAACTAACATGCAAGAGAAAGGACAACCAGAGATTTCAGCACCAATTTCTACTCTAAGGAGTTTCTGTCTCTTGCCTCTGGCATCTTTCTGCTGTCCTTTCATATCTCTTCCTCTGCTGCGCCAACACAACCGCAAACCTTATCAAAGAACTAATTTGGCTTAAAAAATAACCCATGTTTCCCCTCAGAATATTCTTAGAGGTCAACCAGTTCCTGGGATGATACTATTATGCAAACTGACACTGCCCATAGAGCTGAATATCCAGACGAAGCATAGATGTCTGGTTTCTTCCTATTGTAAGAATACTGTTCCATTTATATGGGAATACTTATGAAAGTAGCACTTTGGAACAGTTCCTATTTTGAGTTTACACATAACTTAGCAGCAACCCAGTTCCTTGGTTGTCAGTGGATCTGGGATGTTTGATCCCAACTGTTTTGAGGAACACCAATTTCTAACATTTCTCTTACAAGCAATAGGAGTACCTACTGTAGAGTTAATTAATCTCAGGTAGAAATATTCTTTGCTCTCTAAAGCCTTTTGGGTTCTCTGGACAGAATTGCCATAATGTTGGTAAGGCACAAAAGATATTTGTATTTCACCACTTGCTATTTATCTCAAACTATGATATGGTTGTTTGATGGAAACAGATGTACATGAGGAACAAGGTGGCCATTGTCCCATGCACTCCAGTAAGTATCCAAGGCTGAACCATCTAAGAAATGGAAATGAAAAACAAGTGACAATCACAGCAATAGGTGGATCTAAACCAAGACGATTTATCCTCCTAATTTAATTTAGCTAGCATAACAGTCTTTTCTATACCCAGATATTATCCAAAATTACAGAAATTGGCTGCTAAACAAAGTGAATATTTTGTAATGTAGTCTAGGCACAAGAGGAAAGTAAGTTTTGCAGACAGGCAGTATGAGCCAAGGGTTATTTATAAAGTTACACTGTTAAAAAGGATGCAAGAGTTGCATTCGCAATATTGCTCTGATGACTGAAAAGTACTTGCAAAGCATGAGGAAATGTGGTGATACTTTGTTTAAAATGAAAATAATTGCAAGATCATCTTTCTTAGAAATAAAAATAGAACCTTAGAAATAAAATCTTGAAGGTTTTTGATGTCAACTTATGATCGGTATATTCTTCTATAGGCTTCAGTGGAGCCATGCGTGTGGTGTGAAATGCAAATGACTAATGAAAATAACATTTGCTGTGCATAAGGCTGTCTTTTGCCCATATTGTATGTTGTCTGGAGTGGCAGGCAGCAGACAGGAAGTATTATTCCTCCTTCAAATTTCATTACAAGAACTTTAATTTGGGAAAAGAACTTTAATTTGGGAAAAGAAAGGAGTGGGGGGCAGTCTTTTTCATCCTATCATCTCCTGGTTTTCCCATCTGTAAAATAAAAATTACATCCACCTGCCTGTCCTTATCGTACTTGGTGCAGTGAAGTGGAAGCTGTATACGTATGTACGCCCAAGTTTTGTGTGTAGTTTTGTGATCTTATAGTTCTCATGTACATATCTCCACAGAAGTTTGTGTCACTTAAAAGGAAAATGGGTAAATTTATTTTCCATTTATTTTTGTTAGCATCAGATTGTCTCATCTTGAGTTTTCATCCTGCAGTATTTTCATCTGAAATCAGTGTTGGTTTTTCCATAACCTAAGTATATGAAGGCAAGGTCACAAAACACAAAAAGAGACACAAGATACATCATGTTGTATTTAGAAATCCCATAGGTATGTTCCAGAAGAGTACAGACTCCTTAAAACAAAGAGATAATAAATTTCTTGAAAAACAGGGGAAGAATTTGCAAGTCTGAGTGGCAGGGTGTGTTTGCAGTACAGATGATATTAAAGTATTTCATCTTTTCAGCCTGTAGGTGGGACTGTGTTTTCAGTGAACCCATCTGTGAAAAAAATTCTGAATCTGCATCGGCAGCTCAGGCTGCTGCTAACGCTAGCTGGAGTGAGTCAAGTGATTCTTAACTTGTGCTTGCATTATTTCTGGGGGGAAAATAGCCTGTGTCCGAAATTACTTTAGTCCTGAAGGACCAGCCTGAAATCTCTGTTCTCACTGAAATCCGTGGGCATTCTGCCTGCTACAAATCCACAACTGCCGGATTTGTTCCTATTAAAATGCATTTATATAGCTGAAAAAAATAATGTCTGTGGAAAAATGTTGAATTTATAGCTATGGAAAATACTGTAAGTGAACTAATGATGAAGCAGATTAAGTGACATTTTGATTTGGGATTAACAAGTAAATTCTCATGCATAACTTCCTGGCTCAGAAAAATAAATCAATCACAGGCTGGGATTCTTCCTCATAAAACCTCTCAGGGTAAAGAGGAACAGCAGAAATGTTCATGGCACTTTGGGTCCACAGAGACACTGTGACTCCCCTAACACTGAGTACAATTCCTCAGGTAAGGACCACATACTGCGGGCCAAATGTTTTTGTGAAAGCGTTGAAATTGGACTTTGATGCTATCGCTGCTACACAGGACTGCCTAGATGCCTTTCATTTCTTTTTTTGCCTCATGCTGGCCCTGCTTCTCCCGCTCTTATTCATTCCCAGCAGTACTTTACCTCACAAGGAGCAGCTCGTGTGAAGGGATAGCAGCCCTGTGATTTATGGGCTTACTATCTCTTCTGTTGTGTTTACACAGCTTACGCTTAAATAAGACAGCGAGGAGAGTATGGAGCTCACGTAAAATGAAAAAGTTATTCTGGCGGGGATAGGAGGAAATCAAGAGAGATCTGACCAGATTTTGGTGTTGTAAACACATCTGTAGGGTCACCATAAAGCAATGACTACAAAGGTCAGCATTTCAAAATGTGTCTTAAGAAAATGTTTTTGCAAGCTTTGTGGCAAAGATGGCTGGCGTGTTGTATATTGTAACATTCTGCTTAATCTCTGCTATGTTATACGGAGTCATTTACAACAAAAAATGCCTGACATAACTTACAGCACAGGAACACACAAAACCAGCTTCACCAGGGTGGATGTTTATGTAATCTTCAAGAACACTCTGAAGTTTGATTCAGTAATCAAATAAAACTATGAGAGGCACATTTTTCAGAGACACTACCCATCTTTGAATTTCTGAGCTTCTTTATTTTACCGAGCCTTGTTAGATAAATGCCGATGATTATTTCTCTACATCGTGTTATCCGCTGTTTTCACTTCACTTCTCGATTGTAATTGCACAAGCTTTCAGCTTTTCTTTATTTAATTGAGGCATCTTAAAAGGTGAGCAGATGTTCACCGCAGGTGTGCAGGTTTCCCATTCATAGCTTGCAGAGCGAAGGCAGCAACAAAAGTTAAGTTTACACACACTGCCCTGACAACGACCTCTGTGCTGAACTAAACAAACCCCTTCTGTAAAGCCAGAAGCAGTTCACTCACCTTTTGAACGCAAACCTGGCACTGTCTGAATAACCATAAAACATCAAACCGTGCAGCCCTGCTCTGGTTTTGAGGATATGTGCTGTTACAGGGCACAGAAAACTCCACAGAGAGCCATCCTTTAGGATTGTGCCATCAAAAAGCATCGGGTATTCCAAAGCCTCTTTCACAAAGCATTCTACACATTTCATATCACTTTATTTCAGAAAAGGTGTGCCCATTTTCAGTGGACGCTAACAAAATCTTAAACATAGCAGCTTTATGGCCAATGAGTAGAGCTGAACAGGGATGCCCTTCTGACTGGGCAGTGTTGTCACAAGAATTCAAAAAGTTCTTTTTTCACAAGAAAATAATTTCAGAAAAGGACTTGTCTCCTTCACTGGGGGTGACCTCTGCTGCTTGGGGCATGAAATTGTGTCTCAGACACAGCGGGAAGCAACAGAAAATGGCATCTGGACCTTCTTGGCACGGGGGTCTCTGAAAGACCCCAGAGGGACACAGGCAGGGGTCACCTATCCAGTGCCAACTTCCTTACAGGGTTATGCCGTGCACGGGCACCTTTCTGGGTGAGGAGATGGAAGCCTGTGTCTTGCTGCGGAGCCCTTCAGGCTGCTACCTGCATCCTCTGGTGCTGATGCTGCAACCTCTCCTTCCCAAATGCCCCAGCCCTGCGACGCACCGTCCACTGAGCCCTTGGCGTTGCTTAAGTGCTTTTCTTATGCAGCTTAAGCAGACTGGAGCAACCCCAAAAAACTATGAAAGTGCAACGGGATCCTTTTACTCCCCGGCCCCAACTGAGGGGGACTCGAGTGGTTGGGGCGTGGGGAAGGGCAGCGAGCGGAGCAGGAAGGTGCACGAATTACACACACATCAGTGTCAGATGCGTGCGATAAGGACACCCCCCGCCCGCCCGCGAAGGTGTGCGGGGCGGGGGGACCGCCGGAGGGAGGGGGCGGGCGGGAGGGAGAGCCCGGTCCGGCTCCTCCCTGCGCACAAACCCGGCCGCGCCGCGCTGGGTGTGCGGAGACGCCGCCGCCGCTCCCGCGCTACTTAAGCGGGGAGGGCGCAGCCCGGCAGCCCCGCGGGGGGATCCGGCGGGGGGGAGGGCGAACAATCATAGTAATAATCGTCTGTCTCTAAGAGAACGGGAAAAGCACAGCCGAGATGCTCCGTCCGTGACCCGCAGGCGGGGAGAGGGGTGGGGGGCCAGGTTGTGAGTCCGCCAAACACCTGAGAAATAAAGCACGACCGAACAATTTTCGAGGCGGGCGGGGGAAGTGGGGGGCGAAAAGTTTGCCGGAGCTCGGGCTTCTCTGGAGGGGGCGGGCGCGATGCCGCCCTGGCTGCTCGGCAGCCTCTGCTGCGTGCTGGCGGCGCGGGCGGCGCTGGGCGGCGGCTCCGCGGGCGCGGAGGAGGAGGAGGAGGAGAAGCTGATCCGGGTGCTGGTGCTGCTGCCGCAGGACGACGCCTACCTCTTCTCGCTGGGGCGGGTGCGCCCGGCCATCGAGTACGCGGTGCGGAGCCTGCGGGAGAGCGGCGCGGGTCTGCCGCCCGGCTACACCTTCCAGCTCACCTACGAGGACTCGGCGTGCGGCAACCGCGCCCTGTTCAGCCTGGTGGACATGGTGGCCCTGCAGCGCCGCCGCCCCGACCTGCTGCTGGGGCCCGTGTGCGAGTACGCGGCGGCGCCGGTGGCGCGGCTGGCGGCGCACTGGGACGTGCCGATGCTGTCGGCGGGCGCGCTGGCCGCGGGATTCGGCGCCAAGGGCGGCGAGTACTCGCACCTCACCCGCGTGGCCCCCGCCTACGCCAAGATGGGCGAGATGCTGCTGGCCCTATTCCGCCACCACCAGTGGAACCGGGCCACGCTGCTCTACAGCGACAGCAACCCCGAGCGCAGCTGCTACTTCGCCATGGAGGGCGTCCATGTGGTCTTCCAGGAGGAAGCCTTCCACATGGCCGTGCACAGCTTCGACGAGACCAGCCGCCACCTCGACCTCGACGACGTCGTCCGCGCTCTCCAGACCGGCGAGAGGGGTGAGTGAGTGTCTACGAAGCGCCCGGCTTGGCTCCTCGGTTTAAGGCTGGGACAGTGGGAACCCCCGGGGAGGGAAGGACCTGCGGGATGTGGGGGAGTCATGGTCCGTCTGCGCCCCTGGGGAAACTCGCTGCGGTGCTGTGGCGGCGTCCCCGGGCCGGGCATTCCCTGGCAGATGAGAACTAACAGCCCGGAGTGAAAGCACTGCCCGCAAAGGTTCACTACAGCTTTGCCTCCCAAGGCGGAGAGGGCGGCTCTCTCAGGGACCACGATAGGAGGGTTTTGTGGCATAGTAAGAAATCTGCTTTCTGCTGACAGTTTGGTTTACTCAAAATTGCCCATATCTACAGGGCAGCAAATCTGTTGCTTATTCTCTGATATTTTTGCAGTGACTCTGTAAGTTCAAAGACTAAGTAAGGATGTTTTCTCACTCCACTGTATCTTGTAGCGGGAGCTATTTTCACACTCCTGCCATTGGGAGCCCCTTCGAGTACCTCATAAATTATAACAAATGCGTTTAGAGGAGGCAGTCATTTCAGGAGTTAAGTGCATGAGAAACACCTGAGTTCGTGCTGTGATATTGCCAATTGTTAGCGAATCAGTGTGGAGATAAGTGACTTGTAAAACGTCTTGGACAGCCACCCCGGGGCTGGATGAACTGGCTCTGCATCGTGAAGCAGTAAAACAAAGTGCTTTGAAACGTGCAGTTTTGTAGTTTAGATGTGTTTTAAAGTGAGATCTTGCCAAGCAACGTGTGGGTATATGGGCTTATCAGAAAGATGTTTTCTGTTAGAGGGTTTTACCAGACACAGGCTTTCCCGGTAAGTTATTGCAAAAGAAAAGATGTATTCCGGGAGTAGACCACATGATAAAGTAAAAGTACTTCGAAATCTTCCGAAAGAGCCATAGGTACGTGAAACCCTTTGTACAATTGTTACATATCTTTGTTTTAGAGTGTTAAAATAGCATCAGAATTGGACAGAGAGTGCTATATGTGGTTGGCAGAAGTGGTGTTTTGGTGCTGTAGACTGTGGATGGAGAGGCATTGCACTGCTGATGCCGTTGTGCTGCTGTGAAATCCTTAATATGTGCAGGAGTGTGTGTGAGATAACTGAGGTCTAACAGCATATGGGTATTTAATTCTCTATTCACTGTTTTGTTCAGTAGGTGCTTAAAGTAGAGCTTTCCGTGTAAGTATGATTCAGGGAAATGCAATGAACGGGGGAGAAAGAAATGTGTCAGTGCTGGAAGAAATCCCTGTGTGGGGAAAGATGCTAGTCATGTGTCTGCGTGTGCAGCTTTCCTGATGCTGAGAGCATAGCAGCATTCTTAGAACAGGAAAAGACAAGTGCTTACTCCAACCCTGCCCTTCAGACTATGCTCACAGTCAGGGAAGAAGAGAGGCTTGCTTTCAGTCTGATCCTAAATGCTTTGCTGAAGTGAGACCTTTGGTCTTTCACTATTCTGTAAGTTGCAAATGACTGAGCAGAAGCAGTTTTTGCCCCCCTTGTGCCCTCTGGGGTCCCTCCCTTCATCTCACCTCTTCATTTGTCATCTGACTCATGTCACTACTGCAAAATACAGCAAACGGGGCCCCCAGCCTTCACTTGTGCCTTTCGGACTTTAAAGACTGACTGCAGGACTCACCTGGTGCATTCCTTTGTGATCTTTAGGTTACCACAATATTTTAAGTTATACATCATGTGGGTTCACTGTGTGCTTTAGCTGACCAGATGTGGTCTTCGTGTTTCGGAGGAACTCCTTGGAGCTCCCTATTGTGGCCAACAGGGCACTGTCCAAGGCGCTTTATAGAAATGTTTTTGTTTGATTTGTTTCCAGTTTTTGATGGCTCCTGTGTCGCAGCTACTGTGACACTCTGCTGGGCGCTGACCCTGCACCATCTCATGTTTCTGCTGCTGGCTGGGGTCCCACCCGAGTGGTCAAGCTTCCTTGAGCTGCCTGGGTGGGAGTGGGCTTTTGAGCAGATACAGAATATCTGCTTGAAACTCTCCCAGAACCGAGAAAGAAACTGCCCCATTAGCTGTCCTATGGGGCCCGAGACAGGGCTGACCCCATGGACTAGGCTGCTTCTGGCTGGGGGTTGGCACCGAGCTCTCAGCAGTCTGGGAGGAAGAGGAACACTCAGCCATGCACCCTTGTTTACCAGGGACTGCCTGTTCAATCCCTGGAGCCACTTGAAAAAAACTGAAGTCTTGGAACCACAACAAAATCATGAAAAATATGATAATAAAAGTTAGGCACTTGTCTTCAAGTAATTTCATTAGTAGTTCAGGTTCCCTTATAGGCTCAGTTGGCTGCACTGCAGACTTGATGCTGTAGGCTGAGGTCACAAACGCAGGACTGTGCTTAAATGCAAAAGCATATAGTTCAAGGCATGTGTGTAGCAAAGGGAACTCTTACTCCTTTAGCTGGAACTAAACTCTAAAGTATTTGCAGGATGAGTCAATAATCCTAGTCAATAAATTCAGCATGTTAGTGATAGAATTACTGTGGTCTGTGTGTATTATGCTGGAGGGAGAACATTTTGTGTATGTTTGCTCTTACGTGTTTGTATGTACACAACAGTATAGTGTAGATGCAGATTAAATACATAACTTTAGTTTTTTGAAGTGAGAGGCATGTCCATAGTTATTTGCTTCAAAATCTTGAAATATGTAATCTTTGCTCTCCTGCTGGGTTAAAAGCCCCATCCAAATAGTTAATATTACTTCCCTTACATTCCTTTAGAGGCTTACAAAATATGTTTTAATGTATTTTAAAGTAGTTCCCCACACACACTCTTTCTTTTATTCCTTTTGCTCAAAGTCTTTTACTGGTGTTGTGGGAATCTCTTTGATTCCATCTACAGATTACAATTTTATGATAGATGTGAATTACAAAGGCAAAGTCAAGGGAGAGTTGAGAGGGCAGCAAGGAAACGTTTCAAAAGGAAATCTCTCACCTATACTGAAATTAGGAACAGTGAGACAAATTCATTCCTGATGTGCATCTGGAAAAGATTTGGTCCAAATTTTATTGTAAGAAAATTTTTTTTCTTCCTCTTTTCCTTCATGTTAATGTACTTCACAATGGTCATGAAATATGTCTTGCTCTGTTGCTCTGGAAATTATTATATTACTCTGCTATAATCAGTAGGACAGAGCTATGCATGGTATAACTCTCCTGAAGCATGGGGATGTACTGAACGTGACTCACCCCGGCGGCACATCTGGAGGTCATGCCTGTGATGGCATCCAACCAGAGAAGCAATGGGGGAAGATTCATTGTGTGCGAAAAGATTTGGCCTGTTTGGCCTTTTCATTTCTTATAATAGAAAACACTTCTACCCAGAAGAGTTGAATGTGGTTTTGATTCATTTTTATTGTTGGGTTGAAAATATTTGCGTACATTATTGTAGCTTTTGAGTCCTGCCATGCGTGACGGCGTTCTTGGAAACGTGCGCGCAGTTGGTTTCGAATCATCGTCCTGACAGGATCTCTGTTGTAGGATATGGCCCCGAAGCATGCACTGATAAAACACTTTGCTGCTCCCTGTGATGTCAGTTAGCTTCATACCTGTAGTCTTGTGAACCTGCATAGAAGTTTATAGTATAACATGCTCTGTGTGGGAGTTGTCTCCCTATTGCTGAAGACCTCGCTTGAGTTTCTGCTTTCCCTTTGCAGAAGGAAGGGATAGCAAGGGGAGTAGTCCCCCTGCCCAATAGATACAGGGTGAGACCAGTCAACCGCAGTCATCACAGTGTGAATCAGGGTGCCCACACAGAGTACACCTGTGCTTGTAGGTCCCACTGCAGCAGCAAGGCCTCTGCTTAGCTCTTATTCAATGATAAATGAAGCTCTGTGGTGTTTAATCTTGTACCCACCTTTAATCTTCATGCTCAGAAAATGCCACTTAGTTTTCCCATTTCTTAATATTAAGCATCCCATCAAAGAGTGTTGCTTAGACTTATTATATGGTCTCTGGAGAGAAAGTCATATTCTGGAAAGGTTCATACCATGGGCCCTGCTGCATAGGTGCACAGATGCTGCTCTTCCTTAAGTGCAGAGAAGCAATAAATTCTATATCTAAATATCAGATAGCTGAGGTGTAGGTGATTGAATCAATGCCAGACTGTTGAATGGAATGGAAATTGAAATGGTAATGCCATGGTGTCACGTTAATTCTCCATCTTCAGGTTGTCTTACATTCACGAAGAAGTAACAACAGAGGCTTCTAGTTGCAGTCTACTCTACAAAAATGTGGAGCTAAAGAAACTTGGAGCCAGAACTTATCACATCTTGCAGGAGTACAAAACCAGATAACACAGAGGCTCTATTTCCTTATCTTCTTCAGAGGAGACAAGGGAGGAGGAAGCTTCCCTGTGTTTGCTACCTGTCTTTTCAGCTGTTTGGGAAATCAGCTTTGTTTGTGATCTGTGTTGTCATGTTTGTTGCAACACTGGGAGGACAGCTGAGGTCACTGCTTCTGGCAGTATTCATGCTTAACAGGCTGTTCCCTGAAGTTCTTGAACTGCTTCTTATCTGTGCTTCTCGTTTTCTTCCACCAGTTGTAATCATGTGTGCCAGCGGTGACACTATCAGGAACATCATGTTGGCTGCTCATCGGCAAGGAATGACCAACGGGGACTACGCTTTCTTCAACATTGAACTCTTCAACAGCTCATCATACGGTAGTGTTTTTCTTGCCCAGGTGTATTGCAAAATCTTTGGAAGCTTGATAATATTTCTGGATTCGTTAGCCTCAAAATGCGCAGCACTGAGTCCCAGGAAACTCCACTGTCTCTCCCTGTTGTTGCAGTTGTCTGCCGCTTGAGCTGTGGCATTGCAGAAAATAAAACAAACCTTGTGGCTGTAGTTGATATTGGGTGGGTCACAACATACCACAGGGGTTATTTATTTTATTACTTTTCAGGGAATCAGCAGCAGGCAGAGACATTGGTTATAGTGTGGGTACCCCACTCTGTAGTGTGAGTGCTCAGGTCTAGGTGGCTTGCCATGACCCCACACTTGTGACTGCCAAATCTTGGGGTAGGGGTATTCCTGGCTGCCTGGTGACCTGTGGTCTAAGCAAATGGCTGGAAGGAGGCACTAACAACAGCCAGTGCTGTGGGCAGCTGCAGGGCTTGGGTCTCCAGAAATCATCTCATGGAGCATTCACATGTCTAATTTATTTCAGATTTTTTCAGAAACAGTATCTGCAAAAATATTCAGCCATGCTATGCGGAAGGGAAAGCACTGGATGGGACACAGGCAGTACAGATTTATTCAAGTGGATAAAAGTTACTAACTCCACAACTAAGTGAAAAGGATCATATTTGTCAAACTAAACCATGATTTCAAAATGTAAATTAGATGCATTTTCTTTTTAAAATATACCTAATTTATCTATATGCCATAGTATCAAATGTAACTGCATGTTACATCAGTGCATGGTAGGGACTAAACCTGCTTTTAGCTGCTGCAACTGTCTCACTTAAATTCAGAGTAATGTCAGAGCAACATGTTTGCTGAGTTCAAATGTTAGATGGTTGAAGATGGGGTAAGTTAATTTCCTGGAACTAGGTCTTAGTGAAGTGCCAACATGGCTTTTGAAGGGAGAAGCTTCTTTAGCAGGTACAGAGAAAATAATTTCCCCCCTGCGGATTGCTTTAACTAATCCACTACAATAACAAATTATTTCAAATTAAAAACCAAGTGGGAGATGAGAAGTGAAAATTTTTGGGTTTTGTTTCTTTAAGCCTCAAAGGCTGACCAACAGGAACAAACAAATTCAAAAAAGATTAATGTATTTTTTTAATTAATCAATTAATCACAAATTAGGTTCTTTTGCATAAACTTTTTGTTACCCATCTACCACCTCTGAGATTATTTCACAGTAAACAGTGCTGTTTGACATGCTGTATAGTGAAGGTATGTAATTCTTTGAATTCAGAGATCTAGATATAAACAGAAGTACAGATACTGCCACATGTCTAGATTAGCTAAAGAGTGCCAAGTTTTGCCAGGTAATAAGGAAATTGCTCAAATAACTACAAGATAAAGCTGTAGAACAAGATCATAGCCAGTGGTTTGAATCAAGGTTTGCTTGTTCAGTTGAATGACTTTAGAGTGACTTTATCCCTGGTGGCATGAAAAAAACTATTTGGCCTTGCAGCTTTATTCAGGATCAGAGCAAAGAGCTGAAGTTCTACCCATATCAGTAGTCACAAAAGTCTGGAGGTTTTGGCCCTTGTGTTAGACCGTGGGAGTTTTGTGGACTTGACTTTACTAGAAACCACTGATCAAATAACCCTTCTGGCTACCAGCATTGACTCACAGTAGAAATGCTTCAGAAGTGATGCATCTGGCCATAGGCACAAGTCCGTTTGTGAGCTGGGCTGTCTTTGGAGAGAAGTTGGCACTCCTGAATACCAATTCACCTCATCCTTAGGTATCCATTGTGGCTCAGATGGATCCCTTACAACTGATGGTTTCCTTGCCTTGGCTGAAATGGGCGCAGGGTGACTACCTGGGAAGTAGTAATGTGGAGATCACAGATGATGTGGGGTGGGTGTCCCCAGTGATGCAGCCCCAGGTAGATGGCATTTTGTCCAGCCATGTACGGGGCAATGCTGGAATTCTGACATGCAGCCTCCATGAGGGACAGTGGTGGGAGCAATTCCCATTTGCACCACGGTTTGTGGGAGCCTCAGCACCACCTCCTTTGCATCACAGGTACTCCTGTTTTCTTGTAGCTTTTCTAAGGGATTAATGAGAACTGTCTGTCTTCTAATGTAGTGTAGTTGGAATGTGGCATTTCCTGGCATTTCTTTTAAACCAGTTTTTCTGTTTGTGGATATTTCCCATGAGATGACTGTGCATCAGAAGTTGACTTCTGTGCAGATGGTCACTGCATATGAAAAGAAAGCTTAAGAGAAGTCGAGAGAAATTCCTCCAAAGCTCATTGTTCCCAGTGCCTGGAGATACTAGATTTTGTACTGTATAAAATCTAACAGTGGGAGTGATTGGGCAATTGGCACTGCCTTTATGTTCAGATGACTTTATTGCAGTTTGTTGTTACCCTCTGTTCTGAATATTTTTAATTTTTCGGAAGAACAGGCATATTAAATGTCAGGGTTGCAATAATTGTTTGCAATTGTACTGTAACAAAATGACCTCCCACAAAGTAATCCATGAAGGAATTTAAATATGTAAATTATTCTAGGAACGCTGTTGTGCAAGTGTACTGTCCCCACTCTGTGTCAGGATTTTTAAAAAGCAACATGTATAGTGTCCAGGATAGAAACTTACACTACCTTGTATTTTTGCATCTATGATCTTACACTTTTTAGCTATCCCATCTCCGTTTGTAAATGCAAAGCCCTCCTTTCTGTAGTCTCTGCTGTACTTGAATGCTGCACCTCTAAAATGCAGGTACCCATCTGGGGCAGAAGCTTTTCAGCTTCTAGACTCCTGCAGGGCTTGTACTCTCTTTTGGGGAATGCAGCAAGATGTGCTAGCTTGCAGTTGCTGGATGTGCATTTCTTTCTCTTGGAAAGGAGTAATGAGGACAGGTGCAGGCACTGAAGGGAAGAGTGGCAAAACCAGGCAGTGGGATATTAGTTGCTCTCCAGTGTTTCCATTTGGTCTGATGAATAGAATTTTGATGTAAGTTATTTTGATATGTTAAATTTTTTATGGGGGAAAAAGTCCCTAAACCGAGGTATATGTATCTAGAGCTTCATCCTAAAAAAGGGAAATCACTTAAAAAAAAAAAAAAAAAAAAGGAAAGAAATAGCAAAGTTCATGATATGTTAAAGATTATAGTCCTAAGTAGTGCTGGGCTGTGATAAGTAGTGCTTTACTTGGGGTGGAAAAGAGAAGGAAAGGGCTTAGGTGCACCTGTGTTTCCTGCCTTGTGCTGGGAATTACAGGAGCTGCCCTGGAACCAAAAGCTGCAGGAGAAAAGACTTAACTTCCAGAAAAGCGCAGGTCCTTTGCTCATTCCCATGCGCTCTCTGAGGAGGCAGAGCAATTCTCCAATTAATTCTCAGCAGCAGTGCCAGGGTACTGGGAGGAAAAAATGCAAGTTCTGTTTACCTGCCTCAGGGGACGGAGGTGGTATGTCCACGACTTTGCTCTTGCAGCCATGTGATGCAGCTGGTAACACTGTGCAAGGAACACCATGGGTTTGATGCCTGGACTCCATCTTCCTTAACATCTCCACTCCCAAATCACTTGCTTCTCTCTGTCCAGTGACATCTTGGTCCCCAGCCTAAGCAAAACCTCTTTCATGTGGGGTTCCTGTGTGCTTCCAGGTCACCCTTGGGAGTTCAGCATTAGTCTTTGCCTCTAGTCCTCGTTTAGCCATAACAGGGTTTGTTGCTGCTGTTTGAAAAATTGAAATATCTAGCTTTTAATTATTTGTAAACATTTAAAGGCACACTGCTTAGGGCTAGCACTGTTCCCTCTAGCCTTTTTTACCTATCATTTATGTTTTAGTTATCATTTATAGTTTAGCTATCATTATTATTCACCTGCTCCAGGACAATGTGAACCTTTTCACTGATGTCCTGAAGCTTTGGGTCTCAGGGCCTGCTGTGGCCAGTCTCTATTCTGCAGAAGGACTCCTCTGCTAGTGAGCAACTAGTCAGCTATTCTGCTTTTTAAAAATGCGGTTTCTTTACTGGTGGTCTGAGTGAAGTTGTTCCCTTGCTGTGACACGAAACGTGTTAAAAGAACAGTGTAGGTGCAGGATTCCATTTTGATTCTAAGTGTTCCTTTTCTGCTAAAAGCTGGGCCGGTATGGCAGCCACGGCACACATGGTTTTCTGCTTTACTGCAGGGGGAGAGCTGCACCATGTGCCTCCCATTCAGGGTGATGCTCATCATACTGACTTTACTGATGCCTTTCTGGCTGTCCAGTAATGTCACTGGTGGAGTGGTGTGTAACAAAATCTTTGTGCTTGAATCCTCCCCCACTACTTCTAACTTAAATATCTTTGCATTTGAGGTCCAGCTTGTGTGTTTTATTCCAAGATGTCTTCTCACACTCAGGCTTTACCCCTCCCTTTGAAAATAATCAACTGCAAGGGAATAGTTGACTTTCAGTTTGCTTGCTTACTTCCACCAGCTATTCCACACTGCCTGGTTTTCTTTGCATCTGGAGAAGGTTCAGTTTTCCCTCGTATTCTGGTGTCTCCCCAAGGTGTGTGAAGGGGGACTTCTGGGTGGAAAAAGGAAGGCAGTCCTATAATGGTACCTAGTTTGGAGCTGGAAGTATGCCTGTTTTCCCCTTTAGGAAATGGCTCTTGGAGAAGAGGAGACAAACATGACCTTGAAGCCAAGAAAGCATACTTGTACCTCCAGACCGTCACTCTGCTGAGGACCGTGAAGCCTGAGTTTGAGAAGTTTTCCCTGGAGGTGAAAAGTTCTGTTCAGAAGCAAGGTCTTCATGAGGATGACTATGTAAGTACTTGAAGAGATCACGGCATCTTCAAAAACTCACTCCTAATTATAGCAGAAATACCAGTGAGATCTACCGAGACAGAATCACCTGGGTTCAGTTGCAAAATTCTCCTGTTGCTTATATAATTTTTTTTTTTTGTGGTTAACATAAATAGCAAGAACAGACTTAGTCTAGATGCACTGGATCTGTACACCACTATCCATGGCTAGTTGGCCTATGCTCCTTCCTTAGTTCAACAGCAGGAAGGGTGGGGAAAGGCAAGTTGCCAGGTCTCTCCATTTACCACCAATTACTTGTCATCTTTTAATAGGCAAAGAACTATAGTCTTCTCATTTGTTTTCTCAGAGTAATTATTTTTTTTAAGACTCAGATCTCAGAAAGGTACATTCTCAGTATTGCATCTGATGAAGTTATTCTTGATATGAATAAGAACAAGGGTCTTATTTTCCAGCAAAGCATATTTAGATAGTTGCTGTTTTTCATTTTGAACTAAAGTATAAATATAGTCCTTCCAAGTTGTTTTAAGCCTTGGGGTATGCCACTGTTGTCCAGAGGTGGACGTGGGAAAAGTCTTTTTTTAATCTCTCAAAATGTAAAGGAGGAAAATGTCTTTGACAATTGCTTTTGCGGTACTAAGCTGGTTCATTAGGCATTTTCGTAGAAAAGTCGTCTGTGAAGGCAAGAATGTATAGCACATACCTGTAAGGATTCCTGCATGCTGATACAAGTGCTTTCCAGACAGTCAGCCTTCTCCATGGTGCAGAGTAAACTTTCCAAATGTAAAGAAGAGAGGCTTGAGGAAAGTTTGGTCAGTCTTTAGCTGTAGGAAATGAGAGCAAGGAATTAATGCCTGGAACTCATAAATCAAGTCAACCCAAACCCTTCATTTTCCAGCTCCCACTCAGGCACCTACCTCACATCTTTGCTTCAAACATTGTGTCCCTCACAGGTGGAGGCATCATCTTCAGTTCATCAGCAGAAGTTGATGAACTTGAATGTTGTGTTAAAGAACCTTTCCTGCACTTTATTCAGTCTGCCTTTAGAAAACTTGTGCTTCTTAGAAATAGAATCTATTTTATTTAAATATTAAAATGCTAAATTTGAATTACATCAGTAGTTTGTATTTTTCCTGTGATACTTTCAAAGTATAGTCATATTCTTTTGAAGGCATTTTTTTGTCTTGGGTTAGTGGAGAAGTCCCAACTAGCAATTTCAAGGTGCTGCTCTCTGAAGAACCTGCTATATGAGTTCTGAAGAAGGCAAGGAACTGTAATTTGTACTGTTCCTCCCTTTTCTCTCTCTGTGTGCTTTTGCAGGTGTCACTTAGCAAGCTATGTATGTTGAATATCTGCTATGTGCCCTTGGTTATGATTGGTGAGAAACGTGAATATTGAATATTAAAGATCCATTCAGCTGCAATTTTGTGTCTTTTTTAGTCTGGGCAGTGTGACATCTCCCCAGATCAGAAAAGCCTTATGCTGCTGAGAGCTCAGGATACTGCCTGTGGGTGGTTTGACAGCAGACATGGGAATGCTTCGCTGTTCTTTAAGATAGGGACCTCCTGCAAACCTTGTGCAGTGTTGATTTGTGCTGGATAGATACAAGATACTCTGTTAGGGTCAAGCAGAAGTGGATCTATGAGAGAGGGAATTCCCCTGTGCCAGCATGGGGGAGAGTTTGCAGGCTGATGTGCTTGCTGGGGAGATGCAACTGCCCACCCACTACCAGAAGTCCTCTTTTCTGATTCCTCACTCCATGGTCTGTGCTGAAAGTGCTCCTGCGTGTCCCAGGGCGGCTGTGTGGACTGTCTCCCTACCATCTCATCCTTAAGCACCTCCTGCCTGTCTCTGAGGGCTTCCTTTCCCTATGTCCCATTTCCACCTGTGATCCAGACATTTTCATCTTGTTCCAAGCACTCCTTCACACAAAAACATCAGCTTTTGCTAGGTTGGGCAGTGGCATGAGTGGACCCCCTCCTACTGCTGCTGCCTCTCCTGCTCCTCCTCCTGTTCTTCCTTTCGCACCTGGCTTTCTACACTCTTCCCAGTCTGTTCTTGCTGGGGCAGAGGGAGCATCTGTGATCTCTGTACACATACCACAGCTTCCTGCCGTGTGAAACATCAATCCTTGATTCACAGGAAGCCTCTTGGTGGAGGCTGTAGAGAGCTGGTCTCAGTGGAGGAGCTACAGATCATGGCTGTGGGGAAAGGAGATTTGATTTGAAATGCAGAGTGTCCTGGATGCCTACCTTACATAGCTTTTAGCGGACCCTACCTGCTTTCCCACAGCCTCCTAACAATGGTAAAATAAAATGTCCCTATGAGAGTTAATCTTGGGTTGAGTATAGCAAAAGAACATTAGCTGTGTTCCTCCATTAAAAGTGTGTGAATTTTTACTTTCTGGTTTGCTTTTCATAGTTTATGAGGAATTATACATTTCCCCACTTTGGACAGTGGGAAAGAGATGCTTCATATTCCCTTAACTAATTGTCCTGCTGCCCTGTTGAGAGGAGAAACATTTTGGGGCAGCTTTCAGAATTTAAAAAAAAAAAGCCATTCTGAAAGTTAATTGGGGAAAATAAAAAGTCACACTGAAGGCCAGTTCCTTCCTTTCTGAAAGATTTGGGGGTAGTGGGCACCCATTAACAGTGCTTCATTTGGCAGTGTGGTAAGAAAGTGCCTTAGGTGTGCACTAAGCAAGGCTGTGTCCTCCAAGGGAAGACTGGGAGGGAGAACTCCTTGAGTTGAGTGGGTGGAAAGTGACAGTGATGGATTTTTCTCTGCTGGATTCTGCTCCTGAAAACAAAAACTGTGCAGCAAGATAGTCAGTAGTACAGTCCATCTCAAGTCCTATCCACGGGTGTTGAAATATAGTCCTCATTTGTTTCTGCAAGCTTTGTCCCAAGAGGATGAACTTAGGGAGGTTTGGATTTGAAGCACTCAATGTTTCTGCCTTTCTGTGTGCATTTTTTCAGTGTCATGGGAAAATGGGGCCCCAGGTCTGTGGTCTAAATTATCTCACAGTGACCCTAACTCAAACAAAAGTCATTAGTGCTGCCATTTTGTCCTGGCCACTTGCCAGTACTAATCCTAATGGCATTATTATCTAACAAAAAAGAATATCATAAAAATGGAAAATAAGCAGATGACAGAAGGAAAGATAAGGGAGACAGAAGGGGCAAAGTTCTAAAGCAGCAGCTGTCCAGTTGCCAGATGCAGAACACATATGGCCCTTGGAGGAGTAACAGGTCAAAGAATGTTGGCCATCTCCATCTCCAGCTGTGAAATCCCACAGAGAAGAGAAAAACTTGTTCTGGGTATGTCTTTCCCAGGTCAGAAGTTACTGTTGTTTCTGCATGGGTGTTATCGTGTGGAAATTGGGAGGGTGGAAGAACCTGTGCCTTACAAATGAGCAGGAAAGTGTGGAAAAGGCAATTTCTTTGACTCTTCTAGGAATCTCTCTTGTGAAGGAAAAAGCTTCTTTAAGCACCTTTTAACTAGACAGCATTGAAAATAAGAGAGGTCCTGAGAAAGCATCTTAGAAGGATTTGTGTAGGTTGTAGTGGCACAGGATGGGGCTAAAAATGATGATGTTCCCTGTCTGCGGTGTCCCATTGCAACACCCCACAGCAAACAGCTGCCTGGGACTGCTAGCAAATATTATTAGCTTCCTTGTTCACCACTCTCTTGAGTGTGAAAGCAGTTACTGGCATTTTAATGCAACCCAAAGAACTGTGGGCTGAAGCATTAAATCTGCTCAGCCATTGTTTCAGCATTCAGCAGTGTCATTATGTTTTTCCAAGAAGCATCCTGAAGTTTTGTGGAAAACCTGAGCATTTCACTTTGTGCCTACCTGGAGAACGAACTCTCTGATAAAATATCCAAAAAAAAAGGAGGAATTTTTTCAAAAATCTATTAAAATTTGGGGTTCATTAAGGGCATTAGAATCACTTTAATGCTTTTATACCAATGACAGCAGTTTTATAATGTTAATGCATTAACAAGACATTAGCAGCAATGTGTTCTGGTCTCTATAAGCCGAGATCCTTGGTTTAATTGCAAAATACAGGACAAGCTCTCCTTGCAGGCCTGTAGCCTAGTTGAGGCAGACAGCAGTGGGAATTGCATGCAGTTACTTGAAGGAAGAATTTGAAACTGTCTCTAAATTGGTATGTGAATAACTCCCAACACATACAGTAGTTAAAAATGTTTATGAATAAACAGTGTTTCAGTTAAAGTATATGCATAAGCCATTTTTATTAAATAATGCTGAACACTTAATGAATTGGCGGTAGGCTGCAGTTGGAAGCTCTTAATGCACCTTCTGTTCCTGAGTCAAGACCAGGATTCAATAAATGCTTTTTTTATGTCCAACCCAGTATTCTGAGCTGGGATGATTTTACAGTCTGGGATATTTGCTCTTCTGAGGTTACAGACCACCCATGGCTTGTTTTTTCTTGTCCTTTAAAAGCTGAAAATGTAACTAATTAAACAAATATTTCTGCTGTGTTAGCTACACGACAGCATTGTTCATGAGGTAGAGGCATGGGTTTTATCCTACCCACAGTCTTTTTCACCCTGAAAATGAGCATCAGGAAAAGTGGACTGGAGCCTGATTTGCCAGTTATCTCAGTGAAAGAATGAGGTACATAGATTAATTAGGTCAGCAAGATGCTGCTACCTATTGGAAAGGGCATCTCTGTTTTATTTAACATTTTCAGCCCTCTGAAATGAGAAATGGTGCACTTAAGAGCAACTGTTCTAGCTCCAGCAGTTAACTACAAAAGCTACATGGGAGGTAGCTCACAAAGTTTATCATCTCATCCATAACATCTGTGCCAGACTTTTCTCTGTGTGTCTTCCTTACGTCAGCATTTTAATTAGGATTGCACACCAGCTAAGATAAGGTTGGGATAAGCGAGCAATTCAATTGTGTCGCTGAGATGCTGAAAATGTAACTTATTCAGTGGTGTCTGTCCCACTTGTCTTTTTTTCAGGCACAGGCAGGCAAGATTAATGTCAGGCTTTTGTATCTTCTGACTACATCGGGATGGGAGAGAGTTTTGAGGAGATTTAAGAAAAAAAAAAGGGGAAAAAAACCCCCGAACCCTGGCAGGGAATAATTTGTTCAAATGAATGGGTCTATTCAGCTGTTGGAGTGCTTTGCTAATTGTGTTTGAAAGAATAAAAGCAAACCACAAGCTGCTTTCAGCAGCCGGAAAAAATGAGTTCACATGCCAGCTTATTAACACGATGAATTCTATTAGGAAAACATAGTTAGGATTTTCACAACCAGCCCTTCACCCCTTGGAATTAATGAGAGTTTCTTCAATTTCTGTAAGAGCAGCATTGAACTGTAGACTGCTAAATTTGGTGAATACAAGACACTTCTTTTTTTTTTTTTCTGAAGTTAATGCTTTCTCAGTCAAAGAGTAGTGCCATCCACATCAGGGTCTCAGGCAAGACTACAGTGTAATGGTATGTTATTTGCCATTAACAGATGCCGTAAAAGTAAAAGAAAGAAATTATTCTTCTCCAGTGGATTTGTTTGGTTTTTCTAGCCTATCTAAGCATATTTTTTGAGGCTGTCTTAAGCCATGGAGGAGATAGTACAAAACTGTCTGTACATCTGAAAATAGTAACATCTGAAGTCTTTGGGAATGTAGAAGTTTAGAGTTGATCTTCATATATATGTTGTATATTTTCCATGGCCCCATGTTTTTTCTTGGGTTTTACAAATATTCACATTCCACTTTACTAAACAGGGACTCAGACATTTATGGGTAAGGCTTTTCCC
Source organism: Empidonax traillii (assembly GCF_003031625.1). NCBI lineage: Eukaryota > Metazoa > Chordata > Aves > Passeriformes > Tyrannidae > Empidonax > Empidonax traillii. The sequence continues at coordinate 45,008 of NW_020955657.1, read as the reverse complement.
TTTGAAGTACTTGGTAGAAATACACCTCATTTTCCACTTAAAAAGTGTGAAAAATATGTCTTCCTGCAAAGTTCATAACCTGTTTCTGTTTTTAATGCCTCTGTATGCTGTTTGCATTGCTAGTGATCCAAAGCTGATTTGTTCCAGTGAGGCATTGTTTTTATGTAAAATCATAGGATTTTTGATACTGATATTTAAATGATCCTCAGGTTTGGCTCTGAAATGTTTGAATGAAGGAAATGGTAGACTGTGTATCTTGTTTAGCATAAAATGACACTTAAAAAATGAAATACCTTTGCTGTGTTTCTAGCAGCCAATACATTTGACCGTGACTCTTGTTCCTGGGTATCTTACAAAAAAACCTCAGCTCAACAAGGCATGCAGAGAAGGTTTGGGTGAGCGTGTCCTATGCCAGGATGCTGCTTCCAGTGGGCAGCTGGAAGGTGTTTTTCTGTGGGAGTGGTGCGCTTGCAGGATGGCTCAGGGGATGCTTCAGCCTCCCCTGGTATGATACCTTGGGTGCCGTGGATGGTTCACCTCACCTGTTATGGTAACCTTGCGTTGTGGTTACATAGATTGGGTTTAAGAGTTCAGTGTTTGAATTCTGGCTGAGCCAGACAGTTCAAATCAGAGAGTTTTATTCTCCAAGGCGAAGGAGGAAGGTGGCAGGGGTTGCAGGGAAGGAGACATGCTTTGTTTTCTTCAGGGCCATAAACAAAGGACAGTTCTTCAAGGCCGGAAATGTGTATTCCTTGTTTGAGAGCTTGAGAGCAGAGGAGACGTTGCAGAGGAGACGGTGGCAGATCCCACACGGCGTTGGTCCAGGGAAGCTTTCCTGAACTCATTTGGGATTTTGATATGGTGAAAGTGATCCTAAATGACAGCGGGGCAAGGTCTGATCTTGCAGTATTCAAGTGACAAGTCTCCTGAGAAGCAGTATAGTTGGCAATCAGTAACACCTTGAGTGTATAATCTCCTGCTGTGTCAGTGTGTTCATGTCTCATGGCTGAGTGCTCTGAGGTTATGCAACTTGAGTGTAGCTCTGAGACAGACTTGTTGTCCAGAGGGACAGGTCTTTTTACCATGGGGGCATGCCAGCCCTTGGGTGAGTCAAAGCACCCCAATGCATGAGTGTTGGCAGAGCAAAGGCAGGCAGCAGGGCTCAGGTGTGCTCCACTCCACTGAACTGTGAGAGAAGGTGAGTGTACCATGATGCCAGCTCTGATGGTTTGGTTTTTTTCTTCTTCCAGGGGATACTTAGCAGTTTCTCAAATGCAGAGGGGGTAATGTAATTGGCCAGTGAGGATGGGCTGTGTGAATAAAGGCAGCGGTGTTCTTGTGCGTGCAAGGAGGCATTGGAACCCACAGGAGGATGCTCAGAGCTTTACTCCTCTCTTTCTTCATTAGTAAGAGAAGCCTGATACAAAAATCAAAAGGTCTAGTCCATTCTAAAAAGAACTAATTTATCAAGGCATATTGAAGAGACAAGGACTGTCTCTGTCCCAGAGCAAATGAATAAGAGGGGCATGAGAACGGGGCACGGGACAATGGGAGGAGGGAAGGTGGGGAGCTCTGGGTGCCCTGTGCTCTGTGGCTGGGAACACGGTGACGTTCACTAGACAGGAGGACATTTACGTTTGATGGGACACACATTTGTACGATTCATTCAGTTAGCCCGTCAGCCTGCAGAGTCTGAAATACATTAGAAAGCAAAATCAAGGAGGATCTCGGGGATCAGTTAGTCAATAAGAAAGCAGGAAGCTAAGAGAGAGAGGGTTTAGTTTTTCAGAGTGGCTGCAAATACTCAAATATGGAGGTATTCAGCTGCTGCTGAAGCGTGGGAGGACACGTTTCAGATGTGTAGCTGCAACATTACTGCCTGCCGACAGGTACACGTAAATATCTTCTGACATAGGTGCTGCACCTCTCCTTTCCCGTGCTAGTGCAAGTATGCCAGCAAAGAGGTGGTTAATCAGTCAGCTGAACACCTTTCATCGGATACCCACTGTATGGAAGAAGAGAACAAAGCCAAGTAATTAATTTTTAAATTATTTGGTATGGAAGCATGATTAATAGCAGCCTGAGGGTTTGTGTTAGTTCCATGCCAATAAAGTTTACAAGTTCATATGCCTATTTTCCCTGGCATTTAATAAAAGGATCATTTGTCATGGCAACCTCAGCCTCAGGTGGGCTCTTCTAGCAGATGATTGACCCTCAGCCCAGAGGTTCCCCAGGTCTTGGCACATCATAGGTTTTCTGCAGCACTTGGGTTTCAGCTCCAGGAGAGCCTACACCCCAGGATGCCCTGCAGAGAGGGCTGGGGAAGGGTGGAGTTCAGATTCCCTAAAAGCAGAGATTTGGTCCTGAATTTCTCTCCTACTAACACAGTAGAAGTAGCCCTAGGACTTTTAAAGTTCCCTACCCTTCTTTCATCTAAAAGACTGATGCCCTGTGGGGTTTTTGTAAAGGCTTGACTGCATGTTCATGTTACCTGCCTATGTGAGAGTAACAGGGTCACATCCCTCCCTCATTCCTTTCCTCCTCTGCTGGCAAGGGTGAGGTGGGATGCTGGTGCTTATGAATCCTGGTTTTGTGTGCCTAATTTCTGCCTGGTACTGAATAAGGAGATTAGATGACTAATCCCAGTTCAAGCATACTTTTGAGCTCAGCTGTGATTTTGGCTGAGCCTAAATCATTCATGTTTGTCCAGCCCTTTAGATTGTATTTAAAGCAAATGCTGTACTGTGTAACCTTTGCTAATTTGCTGCAAAGCAGAAATCAGATGGTCCTTTTCATCAGATGTGGTTTTCACCCCACTGAAGATTTCACCAGCCCACCTGTGTAGAACAGGCAAATTGTTTGCATGCACTAATTGTCTCCACAGTGATACAGTGACTTTCTGAGTTTTGCCTGAGAACTGATGTGATCTTGAGCATTTTTAGTATGCAAATAAAACATGTCTGTGATTTCTGTGGTTTGGTGATAATGTTAGAAATCCAGAACCCAAAACAATTGCACATTGTACAAAGATAAACATTTAACAAAAAATGTCCTTCCTGTTTGTCCTTACTCTGCGTTTCTTTAAACCAGTTTAACTTCTTTTAGCAAGTGGAACTGATTTTTTCTGTCATCCTGAAAAGCTGAGATATGTTTGTGCTTGAGAAACAGTCTTACTCACTGACGTTTAAAACTTAATATCCATTGAAAGGACTGGGCTGGTAGTTTTTTGTTACGAGGTGTTTATCTGCAATTAATACGTTCCAAATTAAATGCTAGCTTAAAACAGAAGCACTCTTTACAACTATATAACAGGTTAATATGAGACTAACAATGCGAATTCTTAGAAAAATCTATTTAAAACAAGTATGTTGTAATTTGTGTGTGTGTTCAGCTGAAAAGAGTAACTTCTCTGATATCTTTCATATTTCACCTCTGTGACTAGATGTACGATTTCTGAACATAGTTTTGTAACTCGTCATGTGAATGGCCTCGTAGTTTGTTAGAAAGCAGGAAATCCTAAAAAAAATAGAAAGTTAATTCTATAAATGGCAGCTATACTTTTTATGGTTAAGATCCCTTAAGTATTCAGTCAGTCATAGTTTACTGCTTTGTGCAAGACGCTCTTTGCATTAGTTGTTTATCTGAAATTAGAGATGTATTATGAATGTAGGGCATATCACCTTAACTACAAGCACATATATTCTCTAATTCTATCCTTCACCTTGATAGGAGCCCTTTAGGGCTAAATTACTTAGGTGAATAGTATATATGTAAAGCATACATAAAGGAGAAATTCCACTAAATGATCATTCTGTAGGTAGTTCACCTCTGGTACAAAATTGTGCTGCTCCTTAGATAAATCAATTGTGCTCCTTTGAAGCTGATACTAAAGGTACTACAGGAACCAAAACCACAGAGGGGTAAAATGGCTGGTAGCAGCTTGCAGAAGGAATCTGTGAACATGATGGATAAAGCCAGAAATAAATCCCACACAGGTTTTCGGCGGGGGAAATCTGGTCCCAGAGGAGCATCCTGTTCCTGAAGCATAGCAGTTTTCAGCTCAGTCTGCCCCTTCACTGGGCACACTGTTGGAGGTCTCGAAAGGGTCTGAGACCCAGTGATGTCAGGCTGTGAGTTGAGTCCAAAATTCGTGCAAATGGGTGACAGTAAGAGCCCCTTTGTGTGAACAGACCGTGCGTAAGGTTCTAACTCTGCTGAGGTGGCAATTCCTGTGTCTGTGTTTAATAGAAGGAACTTATTTTGTCTCTATCTGGAAATTTCTGGCTTGCCTGTTGGCAGCCAGGCACTGGAAGTTTAAAACTATTTTTTAGATAACCACAGGAGAGTGTTGGAAGCAATAAACAAACAAAGAATGGACAGCTTTCACAGGCAGTGGGATGGAAGGGTTTCTCCATACCCTTGCATCTCCATTGTCACTGTGCCCTGACGTGTTTTAGCTGACATTTCACAGCACAGCCATCCTGCAGCCTGGGACTGAATAGCTTTTTGCTTTAGTTCACCACTGAGACAATAGAGCAACTTGTGGCTGTCCTAGCTGGATGACCGTGAGTAAATCTACCAGTTTTTCAAGAATGGGCTATTAGGAAAAACAAGGAAGAAAGAACGAAGAATGAGGATGAGATACAAGATAAAGCTGGCTTTGTGGTTAATTTTCTTCTTATAGCAAGAAAATAACCTTCACTGACAAAATCCCTTAACTCCACGAATTTGGCATCCTTTTTAAAGTAAATCACAGATATTGGTTGTTAATATACTTTTGTTTTTCTTAATTTGTTTTATTTCAGCAGACCTTCTTGTGGAATAAAAGGCTTCTGGTCCACAATGGGCTTTAAAGTGGCTGAGAGTTTGTTACTAGCGGTACTTCAGTCCTGCTCGAGTAAGCGCCCTCTTGTCTAGGTGGAGCCAGGGTAGCAGTGTTTTGGCATGCCTGGAGTGCACATCAGCTTGTGTACCAGCTGGTCAGATGAATATCTGAACAGTGCAGGCAGGCAAAGGCATGGTTTCACCCTCAGGGAAATGGGCTTAGCTGCAGCGCCCCATCTTTGTGTCCAAATCAAACAGAAAGCGCAAAAAAGAGCAGGGATCTTTCCATTTATCTTATCTCTCAAATGATACATGCAGGCTCTTTTGTGGTGGAGAAGGGTGGTTTATGGGCTGTGAGCAGTGCTTGCTCTCCAGACTCCCTCAATCTGCACTTCAATTGCAAGGTCCTCACACTGGGGCCGTGGTGCCTGGTGCACAGAGCACAGAGGTGGAGCACACACTTCCATCTCCTCTGCACTCAGCATTACTGCCGTGCCAGCAGATGCTGACAAGGAGATGGACACAAACAGGCAGCCTTGCTAGAAAAAGCATCCTTAAAGGGAAGTGATGTCTTGTTCAACTGCAGTGCTGAATTTTTAAGCTAGAATTTTAAAGTGGAGTAAATGCCTCAGTTTGCAGAATTCACATAATAAAGTGACACTCTCCCCTATAACAAAAATGGCTTGTGGGTTTCCACATGAACAGTCTCTCTGTGAAACTGATGCAACAGTACTTGAATAAATCTCTCTTAACTATGCATAAGGTTTTACTGCTACATGACATCTCATTACACTGAGGAATGCTCTTCCTCTTTTTCTAGGGAAACATGTGAGTTCCAGCCCCAAATAATAAAGAATGTTTGGACAGTTGTATGTCCTTCAGAAAACAAAGTCCTAAGCCCTGGCCTTGTGTGTTCTTGAGCAGGTGCCCATTTGTGTGTTTATAGATATTGAATATCAGTGAACATAGCGAGAGGCTGTGCTTGGCTGCAGCTGCATTGCCCAGAATATAATGTAATACCCTATGTTCTCTTTCAGTTTTGAATTAAATATTGAGGAAATGGCCTTCTCTGAAGAAGGCACGTTTCTGTTATTCTGTTATTCTGTTTTTCTCTTTTTCTTTACTGTTTTTTTTTGAAGCACTGATGTCTATTAAAGGGGCATTCTAGCTGCCCAAACGAACAGGCTGTATTTTTAGTCTTAGGCATCTGAACATACAGGTTTGATTCACTGTCTTACAGCTATATCCTCCTTTCCAATTGCTGGGCTGGTTCCACAGTGATGTGATCTCTGTGGAAGCAGGTCTGGTCATGTATCTGTGTCTGCAGGCACCCAGAGGCATGCTGTTTATGACAGCTGTCTGTGAATGTGTTCCGTGGCTTTGCATTTGTTATGCTTGAGAGTCCTTGAAATCCCAGTCCTGATGCACGGGAGTAGCTGTTATCAATAGGTGAGTTTCTGTTGCATCGTGGCATTAAGATCTGAGGAAGGGGATGGTGAGTAAATGAGAGCTGTGATAATCCTGTTGTGGTGGTAACACGCAGAATCATACGTGGTAGCGTTATGCCTGTAGGACTTAAACGTTACTGCAAAGCTGAAACTGGACATTATATTCCTGGTGTGAAATGCACTTCCTCTATTCTCAGGTAATGCTCAGGCATAAAGATATTCTCCCCTCACCTCCACATTCTCAATCTGCATCTCAGTTCCACTTAGAGTTCCTGACTGAGTTTATATAAACTATAAGTTTAGAAAATCAGTTTGTAACAACGATGTTTTATCTTTAAAAAAGAATAATTTTGAAAAAACTGAGTAACTTCTGTCTGTTGTATAAGAATCACGAGCACCATATTCTGGATTTGTGCGTCTCAGAGCAAGGGCATAGAAACTCATCAAGGAACTGCCAAGAGCCCCTCTGGGCATCCCAGTACTTGAAACTACAGCATCAGCAGTGGCAATGTCCTGAATGGGAATGTGCAACATCAACAAATGATACCAAAGAGAAAAGTCCCTGCTCCAAAGTTAGGAGTTTATTGCTTTACAGTGAGTCAGCGGAACACAACCAAAGACATTTGTCAAGAATGCATGTAAGAAAAGTTATGTCAGAGTTTCTTAGAAAAGCTCATAAATAAAGGATCGTAATTATAATTGGCTTGCTGAAGAAGGCTTAAAAAGAGAGCACTGACAGTTTAATTGCAACTGCTAGAAAAATACTTTTATTGAGATATGTTGAAGCAGCATGAGATATAGGAAGCCATCCACCTAAATAGTAAGAAGTGTTACGGAGAATTGCTCAGTCATGAAGTATGTGAACAAGCTTGCTACAGAATCACAGAATCAGTTAGTTTGGAAAAGACCTCCGAGATCATCAAGTCCAGCCTTTGACTGATCAGCACCATGTCAAAAAGACCATGGCACCAAGTGCCACATCCAGTCTTTCCTTGAACACCTTCAGGGATGGTGACTCCACCACCTCACTGAGAGATTGTCATGAGATTGGTTTGAAATACATCATAGCATTTTTTTTTAAATATAGCTGCTGTATTTGAACTTTGCTGTATTTTTATTGTGCTATAGTTTTACAGTGTAACACAGTACTGCTTCATAAGGTTCATAAGGTTCACTTACTGTATCTGTAGTCCTGATGTTAGATGAGTGTCATATGTTTATAGTATCAAACTTCCATGCTTGATTGCTTAGTTTCATCCATGTGGAGTAATCTGAAACAGGGTGAAGGTGGACTTCAGTGGGTATTACCTGAGCATCGTGTCAAATATGTAAATTGGATAAGATTTTTGCAATAAGTCTGGATACAATCCTCTGCAGTTCCCCAGGGCCCTCACTGGTTTGTTCTGAAACTGTATCTTGACAACTTGAAAAATTGCTGTGAATGTACTGGAAAGTAGATGCAGAGACCAAGTTTGAGAAATGTTAGTTGTTTGCAATAGAGGAAAAGTACTGATGATGCTCCCCACCTGGCACTGAAGTGGTATTAATTGCTGTAATTGCTGTGGTTCAGAGCTGGGCAGTTCCAGATGGGAGACAGCAAGCTTACTTAACAGCTAGTAGGCAGGATATGGAAAATTATGGGTCCTGGATAGCTGTAGCTTGGCTGTTTTCCATGGCAGTAGTATTTTGCATTGCTGTGTATGCTGTTAACACCTTGGTATATATGAATACTGTGGTCACACCATAGCTGCTTGGGGAACTATAACTTTGAACTGTGTGAAATTTATTCATGTGATTTCCATTGAGAGGGGTTGTTTCTTTTTTTTTTTTTTTTTCTTTTTTTCCTGATGGAAGATGATTATTTAGAGTAGAAAGGGAGGAAAATAAAAGGGATATATTTTTGCTTATCTTATTTAGCCATGGAGTTAGCTTACCTGCTTTTCCGGTATTTGAATAGGATGTGAAAGTAATATGGGAGATATCTCAGAAGGAGGTTTCCAGATATTTGTATTGCAGCCTCCAAAGTTGTTCAGCAAACCTGGCAGCTTCTTTGCTGCCAGTGGCATTGCTATCACACTGATGGGTGTCCCTGCTGTGCAGAAGGGGCCAGGGACAACAATTTTATAGTTGCTATGCAAGTTGTGATCACAGCATCTGAAGCTCAGCTTGCACCTATAATTAGAAAAGAGCATAAATGAAAATTGAAAATACTATAATCAAAATTTTCTGCTTTTTATTAGAACTTAACTAAAAGAACTTTTAATAGCATACAAGATTAGTTGACCTCTATTAGATTTTGTACTCTCTTTAGTTTTTATCCTGAGAGCGTCTAAGGTTGAACCACATACATAATTACTTACCATGTACACCTTCAAGCAACCCGTGAAGACATCTTCATATTTACTGTGATTCTTATTTAAAATATTCATGTATATCTACTTCTTCTATCCCTTTTTAACCCTTTTCTACAGCAAGGAACAATCCCTTCAAAATTTTCTCTGGCTGTTACTTCACACTTTAATTTTCCTCTGTCTTTCGCATCACGCAACCCAGGGTCTGTATGGAATTACAGCAACTTCTAAATGATTGAGCAAGATGATAATGCAGGAAACTTTATGGCCTTCATGGTATCCAATATCCCCTTTCAAGAACTGGTGCTTGAACATGTTTCTGGAATAATGTGAGAAGTTGCAGGTGTGCCCAGCATAGGGTTTGGCTGGGGAGTGTAGATGCAATCTCATCTGTAAATAATAAATATTACTCTTTTAGAAGATTTTAAATGGCATAATTACCCACAGTTTTACCTTCCTTGGCAACATAAGATAAAATGCTGGAGTTTGTGCTTCAGCAACTGAGCAGTGTCATAGATGACCCTCTGACAATTTTATAATGTGGTTTTTCATATGTGATGTTAGGAGTTTAGGCCAAGAGGGGCTTTGGCAAGAGACTGTGACAGTAATCTCCCAGACTACCAGCTGAGTTTTGACAGGGCTTATCTGGCAGATCTGCAGTGTCTACACAAGTGTTTCCAGGCCTGTGGCAGAGTAGATTTCAGTATGAGCAAATTAGCTGACAGAAAGGATTTTGAACGTTGCTGTGTTACACTAAGAGGTCTTTGCCATGAACAAAGGAAGTGACAAATAGCTTTCCTTGAAACGAGTGCCACCCACAAGCTGTAAATCAGCCAGCAGGGAGGTAAAGCTACTAGAGAGGCTAGAGAAGGAATGTCACATAAAGAAAGCCCATATTTGATCATCCACAGACCACTTGGACTCTAACATTGGCACACGAAGCAGTTGTTGAGCTTTGTGGTTTCTTGGTTTGGTTGGGGTTTTTTTAACTCTGAAAAGTTAAACCCCTGCTGGCAAAGTCTGTCCTAGAATGCACTCTGTCCATCAGCTCTTGTTATTCCACCAAAAGCCTAACTTTCACCTCTTCTTTCTCTCTTTCTCCTTAGCTCAAAATAACTGCAGCTGTCCTTTAGGCCTAGGCTGTCAGAATGAGCTGAGCTGTTTTGTGCCTTCTGTAGCACTGCGAGTTCTTCCCCTGAACTGATACTATGTTTTCTTAATGCAACATAGGTAGGAGTTACTAAAAGTCTAGTTTTAAATGTGAGAGCAATGTAAACTTTTGTAATATTCAGTAAATAATTCCAGAATTCTCCTTACTGTTGGCAAGTGCTTTAAGAGTGAAGGAATGTCTTGGATGTATTTACATTATCAGGGTTTGATTAGTTTGGCTTAGCCAATCAACTGTGTAATACTTTTTATCTATGGAGCAGTTATTTGCTTAACTGGCTGCATGTTTTTGTCTTTGAACACTTTTACTGTCCAGGTAAAACTGTGAGAGTAAGACTGGCATTTTAAATTGTTTAGATACACTGAAGTGGAAGATACACTAAATCTATTTGGTTTCTGTCCAGGGCAATATTTGTAGAGGTGAGTTGTTCACTGGGAATGGCAATTAGAGACCCCACAATATGGTACAATCCTTGCTTATACCTTGGCTAGGATGTCAGGAGCTTTTTTATTGTAGTGGAACTCTGAGTGAATGGGAACATCTTTCTTGCAGCTGAAAAGGCAATTCATTCAGAATTACTGTGCATGAAGTGAGTGCATTGCATTGCTGAGGTGTGAGTTGCTGCCTACAAAAAAGGAATAATTGTGCCATACAAGTCATGTGTGTCTCTTTCTGCTGATGGGCCTCCATCTGAATTCAGCTCCTTCCATAATTGTTGCTTCATGACTGAAGCACACCAAGCTCCCTGTGAGCAAACCTGTAATGTTTCTGCAGCACTCAGCTTTTAAGTGTTTTTCTTACTCAGTGATACAAAACAAAAGCTGTCCTAGAATTTGTTTGCCTAGTGTAGACTCAATGTGAGGCTGGTAGGTAGTAGCAGTTTTCTTTTGTATTGGGGTTGTAAGGCAACATTTTATTCATTTCATGTCACTTACTGAAAAAAAACTACAAAGGACAGGCGGGAAAAGGTTCTGGCAGTTCCAGAGAATACATTTCTGGAGAGGGTAAGTAGTTTTCTCCATTGCTCATTTGCTAATGGAGAGATGCTTGGCTGAACAAGGGCCAGAAATGGAAGTGGTAATCGTTAAAAAAGCAAAAACACCCCTTGTACTCTCCAGAAAAAATCATGACAGAACATACTTCCCAGTCCTGAGACGTGCTAAGTCCCCTGCACAAGGGGAGTGGGACTGCTGCGGGGATAAGGGTGCTCAGCCCCTTACAGAATCTCACGTGGTTAAGTGAGAGTATTTGTGAGTCTGGGCATGGGAACTGTGATCTGTGAATTTCTCCCCTATCTGCAGAGCTATTCAGACACAACACTGAAGTGTGATTTGAGTGTTCAGAATAGCAGATAGTGGTTAACTGTTTTTAAAAATGGGTCAAAAGTTGCCGTTTTCCCCATGAGGTTTTTTTGAGACACATTCCTTTGGATTCCAGCAGTTGAGAAAATAACTCTCCAAGTTAGTTACTGTGGTTAATTTGTAAATTCTCTCTAATGAATCAATTCCATAGGGGGAAAAAAAAAATTGTTATGTGTCAATTGCCATTGCTTTTTTTTCTTCTTTCTTTCTTTTCTAGGTGAACATGTTTGTGGAAGGATTCCATGATGCTATTCTTCTTTATGCTCTAGCTTTACAGGAAGTCCTGAAGTTTGGTTTCACTAAGAAAGATGGGGAAAAAATTGTTCAGCAAACACGGAACAGAACATATGAAGGTAAGAGTTACTATGGAATTCCAGATTTTGGAGTCAAAAGGATTCAGGTCTTTGTTGTGTGCAGAGTAAAGACCCGTGCCTCTTCCAGTCTTAAGTGAGAGGGAAGTAACCATATGAAACCACATACATCTTTAAGGCTGGCTCACATACCTCACCAGCCTGACTTTTTTTGCACCAACTGTCGAGGTCTTACTCAGTTCAAAGTAGTCTAATAATTTAATGACCCTCGCTGATGTGGTAAAGAAATACCAATAATTTTCTCAGGCTCCTTCTTTGTTTTTGAAAAGATTACATCCACTCGCTTTACTCATGTTCATCTATTAGCTCTGAGATTGCCTCATTTTTTCCCTGTCACTTTTTTATCTTAAAACCTTGGGAATGGATAGAAGCAAGCAGGTGCCAGGGTTAGGGTTGTTTTGTGTTTCTCGATAGGACTCCTTTGGGCCCTAGAAGGGTTTCCCTCAGCCTCCTTTCAGGAGCTGTGCATGTTATCTCAGAGGCAGCAGCTGAACACCACTGTGCCTTTCTGTGCCTAATCCTGGACATTACAATTCCACAGTGCAAATGGCACTTGTATGTCATCTTGCTGATACAAAGCAATGTAAATTCTTTTTCCAGGTAAGAATTGTAGTAAAGGAACTGAGGACTGTTGGTTTCATCCGTCCATCTCTTTATAATGTTCCCATCCATCTCATGTATTACTTCAGTCATTTGGTGTAGGATTGGCAAGATTTCCTATGGAAATGCCTAAGAGAAGGAAACATTTCCCCTAGATAAGAAATGAATGATTCATTTGAATGTGTGAGAAAAACCCCAGTAGCCAGGTTCTCTGCTCTAAGAACACACTGGATGTAGTATAGGAAGGCAAGAAGGGCAGCAGCTCCAAAACAATTTTTTATTCTCAAACTGTGGCCTGAACCCAAGGCAAAAGGATACCCAGGGCAGCTTAAGGGAACTCAGGGATTGCTTTAAATGATGCTGGTTTCAGTCATCCTGTAAGAAGCTCTCCACCAGCTGGAGATTGTGCTTGATGTCCCACTACCTCTCTTCACATCCATGGCTTCCCAAAACACTCTGTTTTAGCAGAGGGAATCTAATGTCTAGGGATTTGCCTCACTCTTTGGTTGTCCTGTATATGAACAGATGCCCCAGTACAGCCTGTGTTTTCTCTACTCCTGTTTCTGTGCTCCAGGAAGCCACCGGCTGGTGTGCCCATGCGAGTCTTTTGTAGTACATGTGCTCCGTGGGGGGTTTACATGGTTGATTCTCACACCTTGCATGTAAAATCAGCCAGGAGGGAAAAATGTTGTCTTTCCTCACTTGTGAAAACCAAGTTGTTGTTAGTTGCTGATCTGTGTACACTTACTCTGAAAATGTAGCTGCCAAGGTGTGCTGTGAGGGTGCAGATGACAAGGTCAAAACACCTAGTAAGACATATGCCATTTCCTCCCCATGGCAGTATTTTGCAGGGCATAAATCTGATTTTGGAAGAGGCCTTTAATTTGGTGTCTTTCAATCCAGTTCTTTCAGGAAGATCATGTCCCTCTTTTCTTCCTGTAAACCCTTCTCTGCAGTGGCTGCAGCATCACAGAGTGCGGTCCATGCACACACCCATCAGGCTCTGCTGCAGGACTGAGGCTTTATCGTTCATTTTCAAGTATTTCTGGCCTCAATGATGAGAAATTCAGTTGAATTAATTACATTAATTACATTAATTCAACTGCTGACATTTAGATATCTCAGTTCTTTGGCACTTCATGTTACAGCCTGGTCTGACCCATCAGGACTCCCAAGGGGATCTGGATGCTGCTTGCTGCAGCATTCCATCTGCCAGTTACAACTGAATAGACATCATGTGCTTAGGAAGGGTTATGTCTGAGGTGATCAAAGGGTCTCTTTCTTACTGCTTGGGTTGTTAGAGACACCCTGGTGTGACTGCAGGGCATGTTTTGTGGAGACTTATTTTCTATTCATTGGAATTTCCTCTGAAAAAGTAGCAAAATGTTCTATCTGTATCTGTATGTATCTCACATAACAGAGCAAAAAGAGAGTCTAGATAAAATCCTTCCACCTTCATCCAAATGCAGTTCTTAATCAAGGTTGTTTCAAAATTTCCTACCTATGTTTTTTAAGGAAGAACACTGCAGGAAATGTCAACCTTCCAAACTCTGTATTTTGATTCAGATGGAAAATACAGAAATTAGTCCTTCCTACTAAAAAAAAAAAAAAAATCCCATTGGAATTCTGAGTTTCAATAATTAGTACCTACTTCCAAAAATTTTTAGTGTCTTAGGCTAGGAAGGTTTGTGTTCCAATGAACACGTCCTGTCAGATTCAGAATCCAAACTGCTGTGTAGGCAAGGACATCACAGTTCCTCATAGTGGGCTCTTCTTCCATTGCTCTCACAGCCAAGTGGGTGTTACACCCATTCTGTTTTCCTCCATTAATCGAATTGGCAGTTGTTTGATTGCTGTGTTGTTACAATGAAACAGATGCTTGGCAACAATCTTTGATTACCACTACATATTTTGAAAATCACAGCAAGTCAAAACATTCCTGACTTATCTAAATCAGAACAGAGACAGGATGAATGACGGTGCGTTAGTCTGTTGCATGTTCACTGCGATTAGGCATTTGAGGGGAATTTATACTTTGACTGAATATCTGACTTTTCTCTTCTGGTTTACCACCACTGAGAGCCTGAATCTCCACAGCTTTGTGTCTGCTCTGGTCATGTGGTTGGTGTAACATGAATATACAGTGATGCCTGTTTGCCTTGCACATGTATAAATGACTGTGTTTGTTGTCAGGTAGTGGGGGATGACATTTGAGAGTATCTGAGGTGATAAAGCATATCCACAACTTTATTATGTCTTCGTCATAGTTAATTGGTGCTGTTTGTTGCCTTTTAAGAATGAATTTTACTTACGCAGCAAGAATTTGGAGCCATACTCTTTTTACACAAGGACAAGGATTTAAGAAGAGATTCAGACTGAATCCAAGGATGTGTGACAGCTGGAACAAGTTGCCCTAGTGAGATTGTGCAGTTTCCATCCTTGGCAGTTTTTTGGAGACCAAATAAAACCCTGGCCATCCTTCTATTTTGACCTCGTGGCTGACCCTGGTCTGAGCAGGAGATTGGGCTCTTTGTCTACTGAAGCCCCTTCAAACTTGAGATATCCTATTAGTCTATGATTCCCAGCTTCCCTAAAGTTTCCAAGAAGTTGTAAAGGAAGGAAGTTTACTATAGATTTAAGAATGTATAACAAACAGCATCATATTATGTAGTTAATCTTATGTAAATGAATGCTGGGCTTAATGCATATGTAGTGCACATGGTGCCTCTTGTTCATACCCTCTCCAGTATCTCATTAGATGGAAACAACATTCAACACATACTGGCTGTGTCAGTGCAGTCTGTGGGATGTAGGTCTATGTCCTGTGCAGCACATGAGCTGGGCTTTCTTTATTGAGGCACCATTAGATATTCAGGGTTAGGCTCTCTGTAAATAATTCACATTAAATGTATTTGTGTTTTATTCTTACATACTGGCTTTTGGATTAGATTTTTCTCACGTAGTATCCAAAAAGTCTCACCCATTTGATATTTAAAAGGAGAAATGTTAAGAATTCAGGAATGCAGACACCGAGATGAAATTACAATTTCTTTTGGAATGCCAACAAAAATGCTGGGAGACTGATGAGATTTCCTGTCATATCGGTCTGTAAAAACCTGTCCACTGTTTTCTTGTGTTCCTTGAAAACGCTCAGTATTTTAACTAATGAATTTTCTGATTCCTCACATGCCATTCTTTAGGCATTGCAGGGCAGGTGTCCATTGATGCTAATGGAGACAGATACGGGGATTTCTCTGTGATTGGAATGACAGACCCAGAGGCAGGCACGCAGGAGGTAAGGAAACAAACACCACTGCACTTGGCCACTTATGAATTAGCCAGTGTAATGTAACATGGCATCATCTCTTTACTTGGTGGCTTAACCCTATCAACTTAAAGACCAAATCCTTTCTGCAAAATAACTATCTTGAAGTAGCTATCCAAAGGTTTTTTAAACTTCTTTTCTTTCACAATACATCTTTCTTCACATGATGCTAGCCTTTAACTAAAGAGTGAATTCTCACAAGGTAGCTAAGCAATGATAATTTTGAATATGAGAAATTACTGTTTAAAGCAAGGCCTTTTATTCATTGGTAGGAAAAAAGATTAATCTTACAGCAGCAGTGATGCACAAGTTATCCTGATGTATTAACGCAGCAAGTATATATATTTCAGTCTTACACTGAGATCGACCACAAACGAGAGTGCAGAGCTTGCCTGGCCTTGTTTATCAGGCGTGAGTGCCTTGTTTTCAGTGTTTGAGACATTTTAATCAGATGGCTCCATATACGCCACATAGGTTATTCCACTGGATGCAGAAGAGGTGAAAGATATGAAAAATAGCGTCTCTGGGCTAAGCTTATTAATACGTTCATTACTCTAACTCCAGCTGCAGCTTTTGTTAGTTGCAAAGTCGGTGTCAGCCTAAGCTTTGCTGGTCTGCCCTGTTTCATCAAGTTCAACCATAAAGCAGCAGTGCATCTGAGCTGGACATTTCCGTGTGTGGATTTGAATCCAGTGAAGTTAAATTGCTCCTGTCAGTGCTGCAGCAGAGACAACTCAAGAAGCCTTTTTAAAAGCATGAGGATGTCTTTTGTGCTTTAGGGGATAAAAGTGGTTGAAAAACTACAGCAGTAAACCGCAGACACTCAGAGGGCCAGTAGGAGTACTAGTTGGTTGTGATAACTTTGGTTTGAACAACCTGTATTTCTTCTGTTTGTTCAATTCTTCAGCTTTTTACTCTCGTTTACCAATTTAATCTCCCTCTCCTACCCTCCCTTCCATTGCTCTTTTACTTGAAATGTAAACTATCTTTTACATTTTTAGTGTTACATTTATTCTTTTAAGGTATTGTTCAATTTCTCTTCTTTCTTGTGTATAAAATATGCATGCAATTAACGTTTTACATGTGATTACTTCCACTTATCTGCTACATCATTTCTACTCTTACTCTAAAAATACTGTTTCTTCAATAACTTTATTCATTTGAGCAGTCTTTGTCTGTGTCTGTACAAGAACATTTCTCAGCTGAACTGTGCCAGATGAATGGTTGTTCAGGTAGAGCTGTTTTCCCAGGTCTGTTCACACACTTTAAAGCTAGAAGAAAACTCCAGATTACCTAGTTTGACCTCTACTATTTTACAGACAGTCAAGTTTCTTACCCTTGTATGGAGCCCTGTAGTTTAAATGTGACTAAAGCTCACACTGTAACAGGCATTCATTTTTTCTTTGGAGACACTGAGAGAACAGGGACTGCCTTACTTGTTCCCTCAGCATTTGTTCCACTGTTTAACCACTCCTGTTCTTTAAAAATCTGTGTTGTACTTCTGATCTGAATCTGCTTGGTTGCTGCTTATAACTTTTTGTTCTTAAGCCGTTCTGAATACTTTTGTATTTAGTAAGTTCTGCAGGTAGAGGACTTTCGCACTCCTGTTTGATAAATTAAACCATCATTTAATAAATAATTTGCTGCCTGCAAATTGTCTCTGAGGTTTTTTCCCTCTACTTTTTCCAGATTACTGAATTTGCCTTTATTTGTGAACAAATATTAAAAACCTCTTTCTTCAAAGAATTTATATTCCAGTGGCAACAGGGAGAGAAATTAGCTCCTTCAGCTAGTTCAAAATCTACTTTCATATATCTAACCAGAGCAAATGTCCTCTAAACTCATTAATTTCAGAATGAAAGTTAGGTGAAAGATTTGGACAGGCCTTGAGTGCCTTGAGTTCTAAACTCAGTGTATTAATACCTGGGTTTTATCCATGGTGGGGCAAATACACCCTTTGATGTGCTTCTGCCACTGTTCCTGACTACTTCAGTGTCATGATTTTTTGCCTTGCTTACTGTGCATAGATGTGTTTAGTCTGTTTTCAGATTAGTGAACTGCTACTGTTGGCACAATTTAGTTCTGCATTTTACAGTAGATTCAACATCTTTTCTTAAAAAAAGCCTAGGCTTAACTGTTGAAGACAGGACTGAAATTCTAAAGTATCTGTCATAGTTCTTCAGAGGATTTGAAGATTTTAACTGACTATGGTCAAGTACCTTCACATTCTGAAAAAATAGAAAACTCCACCCTAGAATGTGTGCTTGGAAGTCTCAGCACTGAATCTGCTTGAAATCATAAAACCTTAGGACCACAGAATGGCTTGGGTTGGAAAGGACCTTAAAGATTATCCAGTTCCAACCCTCCTACCCTAAGCAGGGACACCTTCCACTAGACCAAATTGCTGAGAGCCCCATCCAGCCTGGCCTTGACCACTTCAAGGGATGGGGCATCCTCAGCTTCTCTGGGCAACCTGTACCGGTGTCTCACCACCTTCACAACGAAATATTTCTTCCTAACACCTAATATACATCTCTCCTCTTTTAGTTTAAATCTGTTCCCTCTTGTCCTGTCACTACCTGCCTGTGATAAAGTCGACCTCTCTCTGTTTCATAACCCTCTATACGTACTGGAAGGTTGCAATGAGGTTTCCCTGGAGCCTTCTGTTTTCCATGCTGAGCAACCCCAGTTCTCTCAGCCTTTCCTCACAGGAGAGGTGTTCCAGCTCTCTGATCAGCTTTGTGGCATCCTCTGGACTTACTCCAACAGGGCCACGTCCTTTTTATGTTGGGGACCCCAAAGCTGGATTCTTTGCTCCAGCTGGGGTTTCACAAGGGCAGAGTGGAGGGGCAGAATCACCTCCCTTGGTCTGCTGCCAGCACTGCTTTGGATGCAGACCAGGACATGTTTGGCTTCCTGGGCTGTGAGTGCACATCGCTGGGTCATGTTCAGCTTGTCAGCTGTGAGAACCCAAAAGTCCTTCTTGGCAGGGCTGCTCTCAATGAGTTCTTCTCTCAGTCTGGACTCATGTCTAGTTACTGATAGTTTCACTTAATTGCATGAGAGTCCTGGGCACTCAACCCACTATGAAGCAAGTGAAGAAGGCCCAGGGAGGAAGGAGGAATATTCAGAAGGTTAAAAATCTTTAAAAAACCCCAGGATTTATGTAGAAGAGAAGCCTGAGGGCAGACCAGATAAGAGCCTGTGAATATGTAAAGCAGTGTTTCAGAAAGGAAGAGTCTCTGTGTCCACTGACAAGTGGGTAAGTAGTGATGGATAATTGCAGCAAAGGAATTTTAGGTTACATGCTAGGGAAAACAACTGACAGTAAGACTAGCTAAGTTCCAGGATAATTCCCTGAAGAAATTGTCAAGTTTTCATCTTTGAAGGCTTTTAAGAAGAGATTAGATAAGTATCTGTCAGGAATGCTTTTACTCAGCTGATTCTGCCCTGGGGCAGTGCATGCGTTACATAACCTCGGTAGACCTCTTCAGCCCTCTTCTTCTGAGATTCAGGGTTGTGCCACAGGAGTCCAACTGAGTGATGCTGCTCTCCTGTTTTACTTCTCCATGTTGATAGGAAAATATTTTCATTCCTTTCTTGTTTTGCACAGGTAATCGGGGACTACTACGGAAAGCAGGGGCGTTTTGAGATTCGATCAAATGTGAAATACCCTTGGAATCATGGCAGGCTGCGGCTAGATGAAAGCCGAGTTTCAGAGCACACAAACAATACACCATGTAAATCATGTAAGTTTAGTGACTTAATGCTTCTGCCCCAGCTCAGGAGAGAGGAATCCATGTGTTGATGCAACATAACAGGTGGTAACAAATTGCCTTAGCGCAGTTGTCCAGCTGAGACACGGTGACTGTCTCTCTCTGCTAACTGCTTGGGAAGTAAAGGTCTGGCAGCTGTGGGTACTACATGGCCTGAATCACTTCCCTGAATTTAAACTCGACAGCAATTGTGATGCACAGCACAGAACCCTGGAGGCTTTAGGAGTTTCCTGGGGCCTTTTAGCCAGAAAGAAGGATATAATTGAAACCCCAAACAGAATTATCACATTGGTAATTAGCAGCTGTCCTGCCTGAGCTGATGGGAGCAGTGTTCTCCCAGCGCAGTATGATTTTCAGTGCTGTGAGGGGCCCAGTAGGCTGAGGAGAAGTGAAGTCGTTTGAGTGGGTAACATCTATGAATTCTGAAGGGTGAGACTATCCTCCACAGAGCAGGTGTTGATGTTTTCCAGCAAATTGACTTTCTGGACCACATTGTAGGGAGCAGGACATTGCAAAGGAGATCAGGATAGGAGGACACTGGTGCCTCAGTGGCAAAGGGTTGTCTTAGCTTTTCACAGAAAAGAAATTGCTGGTCCTGGAGTGAAAAGGTAACTCCAGCCTGATAATTCTTCAGTCCTTGGAAAACCTGTGTATACACACATGATGTAGAGACTGTTTCCCTCTATGATCAGTATGGTGTAGCTATGCACCCTCTGCTGACGTACAGATAAAATCTCTTCAAAGAGACAAGGGAGCAGTTTAATTTCCTTAATATTTCTCTGTTCCTTTCCACAAACCCAGGTGGACATGGGAGCAGACTACATGCAGGTGAAAATGCCATTGTTCTTTAACTGCCCTGCACTTCCCAGTGACAGTCCCTGCTTGGGCTGCCCTTCAGCCACTATGTCCCTGCTCTGCCTCTGTTGAGATTTGGAGCAAGGTGAAGCTCATGTGGCTTTAACTTGAAACAATATATCTTCAGGAAAAAAACCTGCACACAACCCCCCAAACAAACAAACAACCAAAACCCCCAGAACAAACAAATAAAAAACCACCACAAAGAACCACTCAAAAGAACTGTTGGATAATCATAGTCATTTCAATAAACCCAGGTGATAGAGGTGTATGATGGTAAACCAAGTGAAATGAGTTTGTTTCTGTTATAATGACTCAGGGTATACTCAGTGCTGATTCCCATTATGTGCGTCACTGTAATCTCAGTCTGTGTTATGATTCAGACTAAGTTTTCCAGAGAAGTTTCCTAACAACATTCCCTTGTATCTCCAGAATTGTGTCTTCATCTGACACTGGTTTTGGAGGCTTGTTTAATTACAAGGAAAGCTTGTACAAAAAATAAATGTGCAGACACTGGAACAGGTTCCCATGGAGTCCTGAGCTCTGAAAGATTTTAGTTATTATTTGGTGTTGGTCCTACTTGTGTTTTTTTTCCAATACATGAATGCAAACAGTTCTCAATATGAATCCTGATTATTTATTTTTCCCCTTCTCAAGCAGGTGGTCTAGGAGAATCAGCAGTTACAGGAATAGTTGTTGGCGCCTTGCTTGGAGCAGGATTGCTAATGGCTTTTTACTTTTTCAGGTTAGTCCAATTGAAATTTTGTAAACTTTTAATTTGTCGTCTAAACATCTCAGCTCCTGGCAGAACATTGCTGATGTGAGTCAGAGAGACACCATAATAATCTGTGGTAACAATTTCACCAAAGACAGTGAGCACATTTTGATTGTCTCTTTGTGTTTATCCAAGTAATTTTATTGACTTGGGTCTTCATCCTGTAAATACTTATGTCTCCGAATAATATGACTCATGGAAGTAATTGCAGTGGGTTCCAGACATTGACAGTTGCTTTAGTAAAATGCTCTGGCCTTGAAAGCCTTCTTTGTTTGGTACTCCTTGCCAGCACAGTTGTGCAGCCTGTGATTGTGCAAGAGATTTACATCACTTGCCTGGTACCAAGCTTATTTTTTGAGTGTTGAGTGGAATTGTACTGAGAAACAGAGATTTCTGTTTTGGTATGAGAGATTATTTGGATACCAAAGCTGTGCATTTAACGTAATAAGCTGGGGTCAGTGTAGGGGGATCAGTGTTTTATTCTTGTTTAAGTTAAATAACTCTTAACACTGCTAGTCAGCAAATGTGAAGTCTTGATAGCTGATCCTGATAGAATAAATTAGTTATACATGTTCAGCACCTTATATATACAACAATGTATCCTCATGATATGGAGGAGAAAAGACATACAGGAGAAAGAATTAATCTCTTCATATAAGAATGAAATCTATACACTAAAAATATATGTTATTTAAAAAGTTAATAAAATAAAACAAGCAAAAACTGCTTCAACTCAGTGAGACACTTCAAAGGTCCCAGAACCAGGGTTATTCATCAGGTGCTTACAACTGAAATTCTGCAGGGTGATTTTAATCTTGCATGTGTTCGGTGCTTATATAATATGTTGTTTGGGTTTGAGACAACATTAAGGTAGCTTGGACAGATTAAAGACTATCATTAAAAGAAAAAGAAAATACAAGTCTGTCTCTGTATTTTATGTAATCAGAGATTCTTGCGTCTTATATAGGTTCACAATCAGATTACAGTTGTTAGGTGTGGTTTTTAGCATTGCTGATAGTGGGAGACAATTGGTATGTAATGACAAGAAATGAGGCAATAGATATCCTGAGCTGGTATAAAGCTATGGCAAGTATCATTGTAAAAACGGGACTTAAACTCAATTGGCACAAAGGTTTGGATTGGAAATCCATGTGAGCAAAGGAGGGTGTCTGTAAAAGTAGATGTACACACCTGAGCTCAACACACTGTGTTTTTATATATAGTCAGAGGGGAGAAATGAGTGCTCTTTTTCTCTGCAGTTCATGTCATCCTCATGTAAAAACTAAGCCAGGTCAGAACAATGTTTCTTAGAAGTGCCTGCTTCCCTCTGTTAACTGAAGGAAGCTGTGGGTATTGTCAGGTGGATCTACACACTGGAGATACCTGAAGACACATATGTGAATTTCATCCTGGACATCTGATTGCAATTGCTCAGAGCAGGAGTAGGGACAACCTTCTTAATCCACCTGTAGAATAAATATCTGAAACATAACATAACAGGATGCATGGGTTGGATTTTCAGAAAATATAAGTTTAGCAATTGTATACCCGAAAGTAATTTGTACCTTTTAAATTGGATATGTACCTTTTGATTGTGTCTCATTTGGATCTGTAGTTGTCACAAATGAGTATGCAAACATGTATTTGAGTGTGCATGCAAACTGTTAAAATATCTGGGTAGGAGTTCTGAAATGTAGCTTTGATAGGATTTAAAATTAAACTCCTCTATATTCAAAATGTGGACCTGTCCTTTCGCAAGAGCTACTGCTATGCACGCTCTGACCCATGGAAGGATCTGACATAAAAATACATAAAGGAAGTAAACAACACCGTTTTTTCAAGTTATTTAGGAGCCTATGATACACACACAAATATCTAGGGGATATTTTCAGAACTTTCAGTTTGCTGCTTTCTGTTCTGCCGTGCTACCCAGATTGAAACCTTGGTGTTTTGAAAATCATTCTTCCACTGTTACATATGCTCTGACTCTGATTACACATGCAAGTGGAGCAGAGCTTTCCTTAGCATACAAGCTTTTTGCCATGCATCTCCACATGGACTAACGCCCTTGGAAAAAAATTTGTCCTGAAACTGAGGAGAAGCATAAACATCTAAAACATAAATGTGAACTGTCTTATGATTTTCAGAGCAGATTTGGGTACCAAATGGGAAGCTGAGAAGCAGTCAGAGGGCTTGTTTGACGTATAAAGTAACATAGCAGAATTCTTCAGAAGGCTCTAGAGGAAGACACACAGGACAGCTGTGTCTGAAGCATGAGCATTTCTGTTTATTTCTTATCTGTCCTCTACATCCCTCCCCTTAATTCATCCTACTACCTCATCTGACATTACAAACATAGTAGCTTTCTCAGGGGGAAATGGGAAGATTAGTTAGTTAATACATGGTTTCGGTGAGAAATGCAACTGACTAGTCAGTTCTGTTGTTTGAACTCTCGAGAAAGTGCCCCCCACCCCACATACTGAAAAGAAATTTGTCTTTGATCAATATAAAGCAGTGATGTGACACAGTTCACATGGCACTTCACAAAAACTCCTAATCACTTAGATCAGAAATTTTCAAAGAAGCAAATGTCTGTGTCTTGGTGCTTTGAGACTGCCATGTAGAAATTAATAGGCATTCTTGAGCCTGGGTAAAATGTTTTGAGGAAAACGACTTTAATCTTTGACCGGGGTTTCACATTCTGCCACATTTCGTTTTTCAACTGGCACCCAGCTGTCCCCTACAGGCATTCTTTATAAGGGAAGTCTGTTAGCCTATAGCTGGAAAAGGATTTCTCACTCTGTTGTTCTCCTTTCATGCAGAAAGAAATACAGAATAACTATTGAGAGACGAACTCGACGGGAGGACTGTAACATGGGGAAACATCGGCAGTTACGTGAAGACTCTATTAGATCTCATTTTTCTGCTGCATAAAGAAGAGGAAAAAGAATCCCATTCTTCCTAGGGAAAAAAAAATAGGGAAAAGGACACAACCAAAGACATCAGTGTAAAAAGAAGAGGCTCTTGAAGAACATACTCTTTTAAGCAGTAATTTTGTCCTAATTTCTTTCAGAAGCTCAGGAATGATTTACTAATCACATTGTGCCGCAGGGCCTTTCATCTCATGAAAAAAGAAAATTATGCGGTTTGATGTTATAGGGTGTACTTGATATGTAAAGACAGTATTTCTTAAGGCATGTATTGAGGGCAGCAGATCTGGGTTTAGTTGATGGGGAATGCCTCACTGTGTTCCTTTCTTTTTTGTTTTTTTAGCTTCTGCCACCTCCTTCCATAATTGCATCTCACCCTTGGGTATCAAATATGGTTTCACAGGTGCAGGTGCTGGTTTGCTGTCAAAAGGAAAAAAAAGAGATTTATTTGGGGTATGATCCTGCATCACTGAATCACTGCCATTGGTTATAGGGGATATGAATTTGGTGTACGGAGTTTAGTTCTGCAAGGAAACTGGCACTTGGGTGTAATTAACTCTACTGAGAAAGTCAGGCACGTCGAAACACACAAGCAGTTCTTCCCTTGTTTGTGTGGTACCACAATCAGAAGCACTGTTTCTCCCCCTTAAATGCTGGGAGTTACAAAAATCTCCAGTGAAGGATGAGGAGTTTCATTAGTGTGAAACAGTGAGAGAAGACAATCAGGGCTTGGAGAGGACTGTTAAATTCGTCATTCTTACGTGTGTTTTACCACTCTTTTTTCTCTCCACTGCCATGACTTTTCAGAGTGGCAAATATAGGCCATGTCGAGCCTGCTCCTGTTCCCAGTGAAGTCAGTGGCAAAATCCCATTAACTTCAGTGAGCACAGGACTGCATCCAAAACTGTAAATATGAAAGTGTTTGTATAGCTGACGCAATTCAAAAGGGGATCTTTTTTTGTGTAAAAATGACATTCCATGCTACCGTTTTATTTTTAGGATATTTTTTATCTTGTATTTTTCTATTAAAGTATCTATTTTTGCTTTGGTAGGATTAAAAATAAAGGAAGAGGATGTTTTGAAGACATATTTTTTATGATAGGAGTAGTATGCAGGGAAAGTCAACAGCTGTAAATACATTTTAGAACTAGCATTTAGGGGACGAGAAGTGACTTTGTTGATAGTAACAGACTTTCTTCTCCAGGCATGTGCAACATTCAAGTAGTTATTTAAACAATACAAAAGCAGTTACTGAGTTGTCTGCATGATGATGGGGCTGATGCTGAAAATTGTGAATTGTTTCACCTGTTAAAGAGTCCTGCAGAAGTTGGTGAGGTTTAGCTGTCCATGTGTGTACAATTGAACATTCAAGGAACTACCTTCAGGAATCGGGTGGTAAAACACTGTTCTAGTGCTGACTTTAATCCTGCTGCCATCAGTATCCCTGGGACATCTGCCATTGATTTTACCAGGAGCAAAACTGAATCTCTGATGAATTAGTTACTGACAGGTTATTTTATACTAGACAGAGGAAAGTTTTGCACTTTCTAGTCAACAAATGGAAATAAACAGTACTTACTGTAAATGTGGTGAAGAAGACCCATAAAATATTGTCTGTGGGAAAATCAAGCTATGACTGTGGTTCTAGTGCATGCAATATTTTGGTATTTCATATATCCAATATCCTATTCTGATTTAGTAAGAAAAACTTTCTGTTCTCAGCTATCATAGTCAGATTTGAAAATTACTCTCAAAACTGGCACTGAAGCCTGACTTCTACAAAACTTCTAGTCCCTGAGAAGCCAGGGTACCAAATCCGAGAAACCACTTTGGGGTTGCTGGAAGTGAATGAAGAGCAAAAACTGGCTATGCCTCCTTTCTGATGCCTTTTATTTGTTGATGGACTTTTTTTTCCCTTGTATTTCACTCATTTCTTAGCATATGGAGGGATATAATACTGTCCAATTTTCCAGACAGAGAGAGTGTAGGGCTTCTTGACTTAGGGCAGCTCCAGGACAGGAAGTAGATTTCCATCATCCCACTGCCAGCTCTGGGCCTGTGTGACTTCTGCGAAGATGCCTTGAGCAGGTTTCTGTAGCCTTCTTATCTCATGGGCACCAGAGAAGGATTTAGGCTAGAGCAGCATTCATACTGCTGTGGAGCTGGAGAGAAAAAAAAGCTTTGTGATTAGTTTGTGGATTTTTTTTCCAAGCAGCTGAGTTTGTCTAGCCCTTGGGCATGCTTAAGGTTTGGGTTTTTTTTAAATACTTTCCAAGGCAGTTTTGATCAGCTTCTTGTTTTGCAAAGGTGTGTTTCAGCATTTTACTTCTTTTACTTGTTTAACTACTTTGCCACAGGAAGAAAAGGGAAGGAAAATTCTTATATATGTAGAGAAAAGAGGGTGTGACTTGAAGCATAAACTTTTTTTGAAATTATTTTTTTTGTGACTTTGCAGTGTGAACTAGTGCTCAAACAGTCACTTAAGACAGTTGTGTAGATTGTATTTTTCCTGTACCATGCACAGTTGGGTCAGACCAGAACATCAGGAGATCTGATCAGAATATCAAGAGACAGGAGATCTGGCTAGTACAAGAAATTGTTAAGACTGTTTATTTATTGTGTCATTTTATGATAACTATAAAAAAGTATAGTGAAATATCACTTTTTATTGAAAAATAATAATTCTGATTCTTGGGTTTTTATAGGGTTTTAAATCATGATCTCAAGAAGTGTTTCTCTGAGTGTTTCTATGAGATGTGTGTTGGTAGGATGCTGACAGAGGCTTAGCCAAAGCTATACATCTCAGCACTTCCCAAGAAAGGTGAACCTTTCTTTCACATTAGAATATTTCAAATCAGTGGAGTTTAATCCTTCTAAATTGATCCCCACAAATGTGTGTGTTTTTTCCATGGAAGTGTGGAGATTATTTAAGACATTTCACGTAGGTAGATTCCTGTATAGCAAAAATAGACTTGCTCGTCTTAGCTGCCTTTCACAGGCCTCTTGCTAATAGTTCCCAGGTCTTCTCTGGACCATAGATCAGAAACTACCTTGGGTTTAGATTATTCAGCTGAGAGATTTGTTACCGGCTAATGCACTGTGCCTTTCTGGTTCATCTGCATTAGCTCAATGCCACAATGTTTAAGCTTCAAACTCTGCAAGGGAATGTCTAATCAAAATAATAATAATTGATTCTCAAAAGAGGTTTCAAGACCTACATTTTTGGCCTCAGCAAATTGCCCGTATTACAAACATACATCTCTATTACAGAGCAGCACAACGAGACTCTTCACTCAGCTCAGCACTTCAGAACATACTTAAAATATACTCAACTTCAGCTTCTAAGTGCTTTGCTCACTTGGGACCAAAGGGTATGGTCCTGACCATGGCTGAAGGGAAATTTGCCATGTGCTTGAATTGGAGAAAGGTTGACCCTATAGGCCATATGTTTCCTACTAAATCTAACAGTTGTGCCTGTTAAATTGAAATTGAACTAGCAGCTTCATACTTTTATTTGTCAAAGTTTAACGAATTCTGCTATTTTTTTTTTTAAATCACCAAATAGTGATCAGCTAAATGGCTGATTCATCTCAGAATCCTCTTCCCAAGATTTCTGACATTTACCTGACTTTCACCTTCTTAACTTCAGCACGTAGGCTTCCACTGCAAGTGACAAAGATGAAGCAAAAGTTTGATAAGTATCTGTGGTTTATTATCCTGAAACCCACAACTTCAGAGTCAGATGCCTAGATCCTTTGTCCTTGGCCATTGGTAGTTCTGAAAGTTTTTTTTATGGACAGTTTGTGGATCCTAAATTGTCAATGACTGCCATCATCACCAGTTAATTACCAGCTCCTACTGCGATTTACTTCATTGAAGGACACACCCAGCTAAGCTCTGAAAACATTCAGTCATTGCAAAAACTGGTGAGTGGTCTGCACCTTGCAAGACTGTGGCCAGAATTCACTTTTAATAAAGAGTTATATTAATTCTTGTCTGAAAATAAATTGAATGGATCTATTTTCAATTTGGTTTTAAGAAATGCTTTATTGCATTATTGAAAGCTGCTTTTTTGAGGTTTTTTTTAGTTGTGAATTATTAAGGTGTAGCTAATGCTTTGAAAACATTTGTGCTGGACAAATTAGGAGTCTTCTCCCTTACAGCATGTTTTACTGGGAGGTTGATCTCTGATTCATGTTTTGGCTTGGAGGTGAAATCACACTGTCATGAAGCTGACAAAAACCCTCTCACTGATTCAGTGGAAGTAAGCTCAGGCCCTCAGTGGAGTGTCTTCAGGCTTGAAGCAGTTCAGAGTGAGTTTCTCAGCTTTGCAGTAGAACAGGCTGCATCAGCCTTAGTTGACCTTGGCTCCAGTGCTTCTTTCATCTCATGAATGCCATAATGCTCCTGGAAAGCCAAGAATAGACATCAAAGACAGGAAGCTAATAGTCCTGGTCATAAATTTCTCTGGCAGCTTAGTCCACCTTTCCCAGAGCTCAGGAGAGTTCCACATCCTTCACTGCCCTCCTCTGTGCTTCAGAGTAGCCATGTAGCAGTTCTAGTTCAGCAGTTGAGGTTATTTTTCCTCATTTTTGCCCAGAGTAGAGTGAACAGTCTTTAATCCCCCATTTTTTTCATGTTTTTTTGTCTAGATTTGGAAGTACTTTGACAAGAGACAGCCATTTTCCATAATCTAATCCACAGTGCTCCTTCTTCACGGACAGTGTTGGCTTTTATGTAATTTCAGGCATGGTTCATTGACTCTGTGCTGCTCAGCTGCCAGCACACTTGATGTTGGCCCATGGCCACACCAGCCAGTGTGTGAGATCTAGACCCAAAATTGTCTATTGGGTTTTTTTACCCTAATTGTTGCTGCTATAAAATGATGTCAAATCTACCACCACCCTCCCCAAAGCAGGGCATATGGGAAGAGAAATACAAGTTTCTAATGGTACATTACCTTTTCTCTTGGTTAGCAACATGGCCTACTAACTCACCTCACAACAGTGAGCGATAAAGAGACAAATTTCAGCAAAGTGCATGTTTTGGAGGAGTCAGTTTTAGTCCTTTTTAGAAACAAAGGAATACAGGAGTTACTTTTTGAAATATATTTTTTGCTGGAAAAAGTTTTGCCTTCAGATACATTTTTTGTGTCACTTCTCCTCCCCCTCCTTCTCGCTGTTGCAAGCACAAAAAGATTTGTGTGTGTGTGTGTGAAGCCTTTTAAGTGGGAGAATGGAAGAGTTCGCACTGTGCATATCCCTGCTTAGAGATGGAAATGAATTCAGATGGCTTAAGGCCTGAATTTTTTTCTCTTCTCAGATACCTTCTAACATCTGAGGTCTGAGACTGATGAAAAATGATTGTTGAAATTAAAACAAATAGCTGTTTGTGGGAGACCTCAGACCTGGCTGTCTGCAGGGGTCAGCAGGCTATGTGCCAGACATTTGTAGTGTCTGTTCTCTTCTAGAGAATAACAGAAAGCCTAAGCACTAGGGTTTGCCCCAGTGAAGTCTTGAGTCTGTCATAAATGCAGCTCTCCCTTTATCTCACCCATAGAGGAAGAAAGGATAAAGGTTAATGTTGGTGTTTTTGTGGTGTTACTGCTGGTTTCAGTTGAGAAGATAATGCTGCCATGGTTTTGAGGCTTTCTTGGGCTAGTGTTTAATTGTGTCCAGTGTATCATTACATATACTGTTTTATTATGCTATTAGTTCTTCCAGAATTTACCTTCTAGGAGGTCCTAACTGACATGCACCAGATTTACAGAATACAAACCTAGCTTTCAAAAGGAGAGGCTTAAGAGTTCCTTCAAAATCTCTCACTAACCACTATGTTAATATTCAGCATCAAAGGCAAAATATTCTAAATAACCTGACACTGTTAAAGTTTGTATGTTAAGCTATAAAACTTCAGAAATATTAGATGGATTTGTTAGATGTTGAATCTTTGAAAGGTTAAAATCCACTGTGTGAACTGTTGCTTGGTGTTTCTGTCATGTGAGTGTTTCTAGAGGACACTTGAGCAAGCAAAGAAATGTACCAAAATGAGTATTTAAGAAAATAATCTCATTTAGTGGTTTATTTTGTAATCTCAGACGGTGTGCACAGGGAACACACAATTCTTCCCCCTGTCCCCCAACTATGAACAAAGGTTTTGCTAATTAATTGTTCACTGGCAGCAGACATAATGAGCACAGGTGTGTTGGTTCATAGTTGGGAGTGATCTGGACTTCTTTTTCTCTGAGAGCAGTGTATGATGTGTGACAAAGGAATGAGCCATCAGTGGTGAGTTATCTGGGTTCCATGGGAGATGTTGAACGTTTCCTCACATATTTAGTATCTCCCTGATGTAACATTGTGATCACTTCTGCAGTATGTGATCCGTTGAAAATACAGATCTTTGGGTTAGGGTTAGAAGGGACCTTAAATATCATGTAGTTCCAACCCCTCTGCCAAAGTATCTGCAGCTGAGAGAAGAGGGAAAATGCTCAGGGACTGATTGTATTCCCATGATGATGCTATTTACTGTATGGAGTTCATTCAAAGATCAAGTTCCTTCTGCATTGATTGTTCAATATCTAGTCTCTTAGACATGCAGCAGAAAGCTTTTAAATCTCACACAACCCCCTGCCTAAAATTCAGACAGGGTTTAAGTGGTTCACAGGACCTGCTCAGGGTATGCTGTGCCCTTAGGTCGGGTGTTTACCCAGGAACAATGTTGTCTTTACTGTGCAGGTCTGAAAGTGCCGAGAAAACTTGGGTGGAGTGGCAGGATGAAGGCAGTGGGTAGAATTTGCAGTGTTTCTTGTGCATAACTATCAAAAACTAAGAGGACTCAGGATAGATATTGTGGACATTAACTTTGTCCCTTTTTTTTCGGTGATACTGTTATTAATGTAAAAATACTGGACAATAGAGAAGCCTAGTACCGGTCTAGTAGAAAACAAATGGAAAGCTGCACAGTATATTGTACTGATGTAAGTAGAACTATCTGCATATAATGTGATTTTATTTATTGTTGTTTTTTTGTAGAGGAGAGTGCATATTCATGTCTGTGGATATAACCTTTTTTTTTTTATTTGTGTAATGTATTTTATTTCTTTTAAGACTTGGTCATTTAAAATATCTACATTCATTGGTGTCCTTTGACTTTTTGTTCTGTGCATTTTCTTTCACACATTTTAAAGATGCAAGAATATCACATAACCTAAATTGTAACAAAATGTTTCCATTAAAGACATAGGACTGTGTTATCACTTGTTTCTGTGGTGTCTTTTGTCACCTATTCACTACATTCTTGGTCTGTTTCATATAGAGGGTACTGTCAGATGGTACAGAGTTAATAACAAGAGGGTTATTCTGGGTCTAAGACACTGTATAAACCCCTGCTTTTAATGATGTTTAGGAACTGATTAAATCAGGAATCAATCTAACCTTTCTCTGGGAAGAAAATTCCCCCTAGTATTTTAAGGTCTGGGAAAGGTTTTAATCAGTAAACTCCAAATAAACTTTAGATATTTTTGTATTTATTCTCAGTCATCTAGAAACGCAATTAATTATGAACAAAATTATTTAGATGCATTGGAACATTAACAAGGAAGCATTAATTTTTGTAGCCTGCAGAGAGGCAAAACTTACACATTTTCCTGAGCTAAAAGTTCATTTTCTTTTCGGCAATCTTACCAAATTGGGGGGATTTGGTTCTGTTTCTTTCCTGTGTTATTAAATACAGTCTTCACGTTATCCTGTTTTGTCTAGCCTTTTGGTTTCTGCATGCATGTGTCTGTAGGAGCAGTGTTGCCAGATGTAAGATTTGTGATTGAGAGTATGCCAGGCCTTTATAATCTAAGATAACTTGGAAATGAATGTGAGGTAGAAGTATCTGATCACACTCCTATCGAAACTACAAGTACTAAAAATTCATTGGAGAGTTGATGGATAGAGAGAAACATCCTCTGGGTTAACTATGGACCTAAAGGCTTTCTACAGCCCAGGAAACAAAAAAGAGCAGAGTGAAAATACAGATTGAGAGAGGCCCATTTAATTAGGGAAGGGTTGAACTACTTTCCTAACTGCAGTGCCTTTCACTTGTCAATCTCTAAATGTGTCACTACATTTAATTAACTCAATACTGCTAAGAAAAAGTCATTATTACCAGTTTTTACAGCTGATTAAAAGTCCAAAGAGATTAATTTTCTTGTAGAAGATACTCTCAGTATTTGTTAGAATTGAGATTATTTTAAATCTGCCTTCTCACAGATGCGCTTATAACTATATGCATGTTGTACAAATAGAATTATTTCTCTGGCTTTTGCTTGATGGCTGTGCTCTTATGTCTTCATCCCATTGCAAACAGGAGTTCTTTGGAAGTACCTAGTAATTTTCCAATATTTCTCTATAAAGCATTGTAAAAAAAAATGCACTGATAGTCCTTTGTGTTCCTGACAACTGCAGTAATGCTTAAAGGTGCTTTGTGAACAAAAGTGCACATTTTACGTGACTCATCTACAGTCTTCTCTAGTAATTTAAGATTCTACTCGGCATAAGCTAAAGATTAGTTTACTAATGTTTGTTAATATTTAAATTTTTAAAAAATCAGTAATGATTAATGCTTTAACCCCACTATATCATACATCTCCAGGGAAAACAGCAGGAAGACAGAATTCTGACATCTTTCTTTCCCTGGCAGCAAAGGAAAAAATCAGCTTTCCTAAAATGAGGTTTTCGCTCAAGCTTGGGAATATGACATGAGATATTATTGACTGAATTTGTGTTCTGTGCATGACCCTTGGGCTATTAGTGCACACCCAACACATCATTACCTTCACAGTGACAGAACTTTCTTCCACTGTCACTAGGTTAATCATTTTTTTTTAGTAGCTTGTCCTTCAGAATAAATGCTTGAGATATGTGTGATGAATTGTGGGCATGTATACATATATCAATTTTTATGAAACAGTTCATCCAAATGTGTTGGGTATCTTTTTGTTAGAAAGCATCAGCCAGTCTGACATGTAAAAATTTCATGTAGTGAAATTACTTAAGGCAATTGATCTTCAGTGGTAGCAACTGTTGGATATCATTTTAGATATCCTGAAACCTAGCTGGACACATTTTTGTGGCTTTCTTAGGAAACTATTTCTTGAGGAACATTCATCACATTTCTGAAAAATTGTGGTGGCCTTTGAGCCAAATCTTGGTCTTGAACCTCAGCCAATGTTTTCTTGAGTTGAGAGAGCACTGCCAATAAAAAGTAATTGTACAACTGACAGAACCTCTTTTCTTGTCTCCTATGAATAATTTACAGTCTATCATGCCAAAAAGGGTCTCCCTGTGTACATATGCTACTCTTGGTAAATATTCCTGAGTCATCTTAGGGTTAGTTTGATGGTCTTTAGTTCTCTACCTCAGAAAAAATAATCATATTCCCCTTTCGATAAGTAAGTGCTCTGCCCAGCTATTTTTTCTGCCAGCACAGTTGTTTGTTGTCAGTGTCACTTCTTGACATTACCCATTTAATTTAGACAGTAAATTCCTGCTTCCAAATTTTTGATGCATGTATATGTAGTTCAGAAATAACCTAATGGCAAAAGTCATAAGCAGGACAGGGGACATAGGAAGCTCATGTCTATGTAAGCCCTGTTCTTCTCCCACTTGTGTTTCTGCAGTACCAGAACAATGTCCCCAGCTTGCCCTATTCCTACCGCTCCCTATGTGAATGACCTCCAAAGAGCAACAGCTACTACTGGGTTGCCTGTAAGCCAGCAAACTTCACCTTTTCGGGTCTAGCAGGCTGATAGCACTTAAACCATATAGTGGCCAGTCTTCGCGAACGAAGAACCAGGGAAGGTCTTTCCACCTTCCAGCCTGCGCATTGGATTTTTTAGGTGAGACACAGTGTGTGCGGAACTGAGCCCACCCTTTAATCCTGAGGTTCATCTGCCGGGGCCAGGCGAGCTTGGACGGTGGCAGCGAGGTCCTCAGGACGTAGATGGATTGCCTTACAGGGCTAACGAGCTCCATCTGCCCGGGGAGTGTCCTAACCGGGAATCGAACCCAGGTCTCTGCGGTGACAGTGCAGCGCCTTTACCCTCTAGACCACCAGGGGCTCCCTCTTAAACCATATAAAACATACAAGAGTAGCAGTACTAGAGCTTCTTCCTCCCACATCTTGCCAATTGTTACAATAGTAGTGGCATGATGGGGGGAGAATCAGCATCCTGGATTTGGATGAGTTATGGAACTGCAGTTTTTCCGCCTCCCAAGAGAAAAAAAGTGATTGCTGTAAGTGGACCAGTGTTTTGCTCTATTCATTTACTGTTGAATAAAAAATGCAAATGCTGCATTTAAGGATATTTAAGAATAATTTTCCTGTAATCTAAAGCCATAGATTACTAGACTACAGCAGGCATTACTCATTTCTTGTTTCCTTTACTGCAGCAGAACCATTTTTTATCATTAGTCTTCAAATGGAAAGATTGAGAAGACACTGTAACACAGGAGCCATTTTCACAGCAATATGGATTTGAGGATTTAAATCCCTCTTAAACCCTGACAGAAGAAAAGTATGATCTGGTGCTTGTTACAGCCCTGGTAACAAGTATTTGTTAAAATGACAGTAGTAGGAACAGTCCCTCTGAGTGTGACTTTTTTGTCCTGGCCAAGTTAGATGCCTGAATCAAGGACTGGACCAATGTCTCTGACATCTGAAGAGGGAGGAAGCTGCTCTCATGATGAAGAGTTTCAGAGAGGGAGAAAATCCTTGGAGCACTGTCCGTCGTTGAACTTGCGCACATGTGATATGCCTCTGCTGAAAAGGATTGCCAGTAACAATTAAGATGAGTGTTGCTTGGGCAGCCTTGAAGAGTAAAGTATGCTGAGACTCCTCTGCAGTACTTTCCTCTATGTGCAGGAAGGGAGGTCTAGAGGAAGAATTCACAGAACCTGACTAGATCCTTTCATGCAAGATTTCTTCAAAACAAATTAAGGGATCCCACTTGCTGCCATTTGATTACTGCAGTGTTTCATGGGATATCAACTGGAATAACAGTTTAAGAAATACCTTTTTTAAGAAAAAATACTTAAAAGAATACATTAGACATCAAAAGGACCAGGCCAATAAAAACGCCCTCAATTAGGTAAGGGAGAACGAAAAACAGAGTAACAGCCTGATGAGTACAGGAAATTAAACTGGAGGTCTTAGGCTACTGGGTAATGGCTAGAAACCAGCATATTATAGGTTGGGGAGACAAGGGCTTTAGTCTCTATTCACAGGATAGATTTACCAGAGCAGAGAACTGGCCAGTATCCAACCTCCTACCCTCCTGGGATAGAGAGAAACAAGACTTTCTACTGGGTCCTGGGCAGTTTCAGGGAAGAAATAACTGAGCCTGTCAGGAAGGCACCAAAAGGTTTAAAGAATGTGGACTAGTCCCTGCCTTTTCACATGCCTTCTTAAACAGAAATAAACCTCCAAACCACCTGGGATTCACCCAGCACCACTTATAAATATGAATAACGGAGTAAAGACATTGAACAAAGGAAAATGCAGGCTATGTATCAGGAAAAATTGCATAAGAGTGTGATCTATTAGCCCCTGTGCAGTCCTCCCAAAGGGGGTGGAGGTGGAATTTCTGTTGCTCAAAGCATTAAAAGCCCAGGCCCTTGGGAGTGAGCCGCAGGAACAATCACACACTGACTGGAGAGAGGATGAGGTGATTTAACTAGTGGTCATTTCCACCTCCAAATCTCTTTTATGTACATGCCAGGGTGGCTTTAGTGACAAGCTGCAGTTCAGCGCCAGAGCTGAAAGCAGCCTGGACACAGCTTGAGAGAGTGATTCAGAAGTAGACAGGAAAGGAGGTATAGAAAGAGGGGTGGGGGTGTTAATTTAACTGAGACAAGCCAAAGAGCATAAAAATTTTTCCAGTTCAGTTTGGGATGGGAACTGAGGCTGAAATGAAGACAGAGTGTTTAAGTGATCCCATCATTCCTTAAATATTTATAGACATATGTCACATGCCAGTGGCAAGTATGTTAAAGCCTCATTAACACTGCTTTCCTTAGTCAAAGCCTGACAAATTAATACAGATACTAAGGGCTTCTTTCTCTGCCACAGATAGCGTTGCTCTGTAAGCCTTCACCTGGATCTGACAAGGAGAAATTCTTCCCCTGCCTGAGCTGCAACAAAAGTTTCCATCAGCACTAGCAGCAAACACTTAATTTCCTCCTCCCTACAGCTCCCCCTTTTCTGCCAAGGAAATAAAAATGAAGGAGAAATAACCTTTCCTAATCGTGAACGTCTGCATAAGAGATTATATTCTATTTCACCCCTCTGCGTTGTCAGTTGTTTCTATAGTCACTCCTTTCATCACTTGTTTTCACTTTGTCATTTTTTCCCTTTGTTTCCTCCATCATCCTCTCCAGTCCCTCTACTCCATATGTAACCTATGTCTTTCCCTCTCCCTGCCAGTTTTCCTAAGTGCATTCTTTCTCTTCCTTTAAAGCCATTTTAAAAATTATTGTCTTGTTTTAGAGAGTCCACCTGGATTGTATACTCCCATAGAAAAGGCGTCAGCCAAGCTGGCAGCCTGATACAACAGATCTCTGGCTCCAGTGTCTTACCATTGGGTCCGCCAGGCTGTGCTGAGGGGATCTGCATTGTGCTCCCTTGTTCCCAACCTACTCTGAGTGTTACTGTACCCCCTTACTGCTTCAGGGACTGATAGAGAGGGAGAAAGCACCTTTATTGCTCTGCAGCTCTGATTTTATTTCTAGCTCACAGCAGGAATATAAAAAACTACGAACAACTACATTCCTTCAGAGGACATTGCATCTGTCACCTTTCCATAAGCAGGTAGGAGACAGTGTCAGGATTTTTTTTCTTTTTCGTAAAAGAAAACACAACCTTCTTTAGGATATTTTGAAAAAAAAAATTTATTTTTTTTTTTAAACTAGGTATAAGAGGCTTCTCTCTGATTTCACAGAATCTAACCTCCCAGACTGGAAGAATGATCAAAATTCAATTACAATATTGCAGCCTTCAACAGCATACAGACCACCTGTTGAAAATTAAGGTTATTGTCTGCCAAACAAACATCATTAGGAGTCTGTGTCCTGCTAGAACATGATGTACCAAACTTGGCAGACTAATGTTAACAGGGTAGTGCCATTATAGAGGGAGGAGGCAAAGACACGCCCGTGCATATCCCATCATACCAGCACAATTCTTCCTATTCCTAGAGGCCTATAAAATTTGAAGGTGACTGTGCTATCTGTAGACCTAAACAGCCCTGTGATTAGGCAGCAAAGAGAACCACATTGGAGGAGATGATCTTCAAACACTGATAGTAACTACATCTTACACAAGGCTCCACAAGGGTAAGAACGTTCTACGGAAGCATCAACCAACACACCCCCCCATGGCATTGACAACGAGCAGTGCTGCCTCTCAACGAATGTTTTAATCTTCTGGTGAAATGGCAGCTTAGTTTTCCTTTTGAAATAAGTTCTTCAACTGAAACTCTACATAAGTTGATCTCTCCCATGACAGATCAGGCATCTGATGCACTTCTGTCACTGATTTGGCCAAATGTTGAACCTGACTGTGAGGCAAATGCCACAACTCAGTTGAATCAGAATAGGTTGGCTGAGTTAAAAGTCTTCTAGATGCAGCAGCCAAGGCTTTGAAAAAGTACTGGTGGATTTAAACCTCTCAGTTCAAAGGATGCCTGATTTGAGATACTATGATGTAATTTGACTTTGTCAAAGCCTCACTCAGAGAAAATCACAGGTTCTTTAGATGCCCAGGTATAAACAATGCATCCAAAATCACTAATCACAAAACAAAAGTATTTAAAAAAAAGTCCCAACATCCTCTTCAACCCCCAAATACTTAGTTACTACACAAAAAATCTGATTATTATGTCCTTTTTTTTGTAACTGGTTACTTCTCAGTAGTAGTTTCACAAATGCATATATAGGGGAACACACTGAAATAGCATGAAAAGTATAGAGGAAACTTTGAAATATTGGGCGAATAAAAGAAGAACCACCAGCCCTGTGGATATAAAATCCTGAAGTCATTGCTTGACTAACACCTGCATTCAAAATGCAATCTGAAGCAGGGTTTTCAATAAAAAACATCACCTTTCAGGTCTGCAGCTCTGGTAGCTTTAAATGTGCACATATTTATATTACATTTACACTGCTCCACTGCTCTGTGTGTCATTACTTGCTTAGGCTTCCTTGTGGCTGCAAGGCTAACTGGATTAATCCATGATTGCCAAGAAGACTGGTGTCCTAGGTGGGAGGCAGGGAGATGAACAGTGTTGCAAAACAATTGTTTCCTATTGTAGTTCCAGTATAAAAATCAAGGAGATAATGTTGTACTATGCTATTTATTAATAACTAATGTTATTAATAAGTAGACTAGATATAAATCTAGTGAAATTGTATGAGTGCATTCTCATGCACAACACACTGTCTTCTGTATGATCATGCCAGATATATCTGTATCTATATGGATATATAGATATATATATGTGTTATTTTCAAAAAGTCAGGCCTGAATGCTTTGTGTGCCATAAAAATCGCGCCTGCTCATAGATATATGCATTTCTTTCCAATAGTTGGAGAGAAAATTAATAACTGAGGAGAAACAGCTTTTTATGGGAATGAGAGCTCTTT
Source organism: Empidonax traillii (assembly GCF_003031625.1). Taxonomy (NCBI): domain Eukaryota; kingdom Metazoa; phylum Chordata; class Aves; order Passeriformes; family Tyrannidae; genus Empidonax; species Empidonax traillii. The sequence continues at coordinate 6,534 of NW_020955657.1, read as the reverse complement.
TCTCTTCCCAGAACTTTCTTCTTTGCACAACTCTCTTCAGGTTTGTCCTGTTCAGAAAAGGAAAACACAGCTCTTAAGAATAAAGGGCAAGCTTTAGAAATTTTTCAAGGCATGATCTATCAAAATAAATCTGGTAGAATTATTTTCTCTGTCCCACCCTTAAGATACTCGTGTGCAGGTTTTCTCACAAATACTTGTGTGTAATTCTTTCAAGTAAAATACATTCAAGGTTGAAAAGCTTTTCAATGCCTATTTCAAGTTATGAAACTGCTTGTTTTATTTTCTATTTATTGCTATTCTTACTCAAGATTTGATGATCACATCTGAAAAGCTTTATATGTGAGGTTGATTGAAAAATGTACATCCACACTGTGAAAAAGAAAACACTGTTGAGCCCTTCTATAATGCTCTTGCCTGCAAAATCTGTTACAACTTCTTGAAAAGAAAAAAAATTATTTTCTGTCAGACCTTTTTTTAAAAAGAAATCAGTATTTTCTGCAAGAGAAAGAGTCCTTTTACTCTTTTCTTTAAACAGCTCTGTTGTCAAACATTTAATACAAAGGAAATACTAAAAGGTAAATATGTTAAGAAATGTTACCTTCATAATTTTTTGCTGAAAAAGAATCAAAGATTCAAGCAAGAGTCAGCAAGGTAAAATTTAAAAGAAGCTTTTCTGTAATTAAAGTCCTCGTTATGCCTTCCCTTGTACGTATGTGGTTTCCTAAAGGAACGAGACCAAGAACTCCAGTAGTCTGTCCATCGTGACAAGTTTTGAAACAGTTGTTTATTTTCAGCTAGGTTTGACAGAGGGGTCGATGAGTGTGAAATATATTTGGGGTTCAGAGATTTTGCTCAAATGGATGACTAAGTACAAGGAGGGGATAAGAATCAGAGGGAGAGAGAAAGAGCTGGAGGTCTCTGCTGATGGAAGGAATCAAAGGTGGGTTCAGCATTTATCATCTGTGTTGTCTTGGTTCTACCAGTACAAATCCATACACTGAGCTGGTGGTCAAGCATGTTGTCCCAGGCTCCTTTCACAGTAACAAATTTGAATGGTAGTGTAGCTTGGAGTCATTACTGTTGGTTTGGCATTGAAATAAACAGAGGAAAAAGACAAAGAAAGGGAAGGATAAATATTGCTGAAACACACATCTAAAACACTAATGAGCAGGACTTTACAAATCAAAGGAAACAAGGAAAAAACCCTCCTATGTTTATACTGGGAACAACTACTCTTATTTTTGTTTTTCTACAATTATCTGGAGTTTTCCTTCTTCCTAACATTATCATTATTACCTTACACTGAAGCCTATGGTAAGTGTGATTTAACGCTGGAGACAGAAAAACAGAGAGGTCTGTTTTTCAGTATCAGGGGTGTCTTTGTTGTGGAAAGCTGTCAGCTCCCAAAAGTTGTCTACGCTGCATAGATCTGTATACTTTGGCAGGTTTATAGCTCAGAATCTAACTCCCCAGAGACTTGCTGCAACTTGTAAACCCATAAAGAAATTTTCAGGCCAGTTCTATATCCTAATTCATTCACTTATGAGAACAGTTTCACTGTAAGACTTTTAAAAGGCATTTTCAAATACTTGTTTTCCTTTGTCATTCTTGCCATAAGAGTGATAAGACCTAACATGTCAGCTTAGGTTCTTGGACCATATCTGGATTTCAAGGTAGAATTCCTAAAGTTTTGGGTTTGTTATCTGAGATGCAGAAAAAACAGGACAAAAAATATTGCAGCATTTGTTCTTGGCTTTTTACTTGGATTTATTTCTAAATGTACTGCTTGCCCTGTAGGTCAAATGACTGTATCAGCTGTGCAGCTGGACAAAATACTTCCAGCTGAAAAAGGTGAAAAAAGCAAACAAAATAATCGTCAAATAAACATCTTATTTCATGTTTAGCAGCACAGTTCAGGTAACCTGAAACATTTTGGTGTTTTTATTTGTTCTCTTGCTGGAAAAACAACCTGGTTTCATTTGATTTTGGTCTGAATCTGTTTCTCTCTGCACATGTTTTCAGCTCACTTAATTACTTGCTGATAAAGCAAAAGTATGAGTAAAAGATCATTTAAACCCACTCTTCCATTACACATCTAAAATACTCCATTTTTTTCAGGGGAAGAAGTAACACAAAGCTTCTTTTTTGACTAGAGATTGTTCAGTAACCTCCAGTAATACAAAATCCTAGCTCAGTAGATTACTTTACACTTTGTCCTAGGATTATAGCTTTTTGGATGGCTGGATTGCTTGGCTTGGATCTTTTATCTTTTTTTCTCATCAGTTCTTCCAGTCTTCCGCTCTTAGTCTTTCATGCTCTCTGTCTCTTCATCCTGTGTGACCTTTTCTTTGTACTATTAAAGCCACAGGTACTAATTAGTTTTTTGAAAGACTCACAAAACTGACTCACTGCTGAATGCCAGGAGTAAATTGCAAATGACTCCCCCCCATTCCAGGGGTCCCATTCAGCACAGAGGTGGGGCCTGCATTCACAATGTAAGATGTACAAAAAGAGGATGACCAAAGCTTTGCTGTATTCCAGCAATTCCTGCCTAAGCAATGGCCCAGGGGGAGGCTGCTGCAACTGGAAACAAACACCTTGAAGTCCTGAAAGACCTTTCAACATGCTCCTCTTCCTGCTCAAGGTGAGAGAAGATGGAGGCGATTTACTGATGCAGCTGATCCTTTCACTTCCTTTCAGAGCTCCAGGACACCTGGAGTGCTGCCACTCTGGGACCAGGGGCAGTGATGAAATCAGCCTCTGGAGGACCGACTGCCAAATTATTCAAACAACATTGCACAACAGCACATTTCTGATAAAGTATTTACACACCAGTTTATAGTGTTTTCATGCAACTCAAACATCCTTCTATTCAGTTCTGGTTCATTTACCCTGTCCACAACCACAGCATGTAAGAGTGTCCAGTCCAGAGAGACAGTGTGAGTATGTCTGTTTTAACAATACACACCATTCTATGGAAATGGAACCAGCAATTAAAATTAAATAATGCTTCTTTTCCCCTTTGAAATAATTGATGAAAAAAAAAATCTAAAAATATTATCTTAACCTTTTGCTAATATCACTGTGAACTTTGGTTTAAGGTCTCTTTATTTAACTGTTTAAAAGAGGAAATGATAACAAATGTTTCAAGGAACATTGTTCCCCAAAGACGTAGGAACTCTGTCTCCAAGCAAAATACTTAACCACTTCTTGTTTACAAGAGGTATTTTCTGATGTTCTTCTCTGGTCTGAAAAGTTCCAAAACTCACACCAAAAAAAAAGGGAAAAGCATCTTTGTTGAACTCACATAAAAAAATCCCCCACTTGCTCTGCAGTTTGTTTGACAGAGAGATGTAACAGAAGATGTGAAAATGAGTTTTCTCATAGGACTACACTGTGGAGTACATAAGCACAAGTGAAGTTAGTAACACCTGGCCATGTTAAATTGCAGTTAAATTAGAGCCTTGTCTTACTGAGAAATACTTCATATAGCTGAAGTTTCCAATAAAGACTTTTAAAATTGAGTGGAAATAAACAATTTAATGCTGCAAAATGCTTTGAACATTGTTAACTGAATTAACTTCTTTAATTAGGGGGGGGAAAAAGCCCTACACATATTATTAACTGATTTTTGCACAGTGCTGAATTTTATTTTTGTTGACATTCTCTCCATGAAATTGATGGAACTGAGTGGGAGTAAAGAGGCATGTGAAAGGAATCATCAATTTTAATTTGATTTACTTATCAAGGCACATCTAGGAACCTGCAGATTGGAGAGATTTTAATCACCAATCTTTGGTTACAGTAACAGTATTACTGCCATCAGAGGAGAAGCAAGTGCCTCATGGGCTTCCTGGGCATGTTAAAAGTGCTTGTTAAAATAACTCAGCACAGAGCTTTTCAAACATCTAAGTATTACCAGTTGAAACAATTTTTAGGATTTATATGTTGCTTCATTGTTATGGATGTGGAGACCATAACCTGGCCTGCAAAACTGAGTTGCTTCTTCAGTTTTCTGCAGCTGTCCTGGACAGTTGCTGGATCTGGTATCTTGTGGGAGTTCTCTGTTGAATGCTTTCTGACAACTGGACAGAAAGACCCTTGTTTAGTTATTTTCCTCCTTGCAATGGAAAGAAAATTCACTCTACCAGCTACTTAGAGGAAATCTTGATATGGAGGGAGGAAGAAAGCTTTCAAAGAGGGTGATATTTAGCATTTTTAAAGATGAGGAATATATGCCAGCCAAACTGTTGGAAAACTGCGGGTCAGAGTCAAAGACAAAACTGAGGAACATTATTTCTCTGGGGGTTTCAGTTCTTCCCTTGTATAAGGCAGTAAGAGCAATCACAGTGAAGCCAAGAAGGTCCTTCAACTGACCCAATGTTTTACTTTTAAGCCTGGATGTGGATGTTTGGTTAATATCAAAGAAATTTTATTGCTGTAGTTGGGTAAAGAAACCAGGGAGGTTGACTCTTCCTGGTGAGGAACATTATGACTTTTATCATTCTTAGAGATTACTCAGGAGAATAATAATAATAATGAGAAAGAACTCAGATTTTGCAAGGGATCTTTTTATTTCATTATATTTACCTTGTGTTTGGCAGTGGTCAGATAGTTTAAAGAAAGCTGAAAGAAATTTCATCAGATAAAGCCTTCCCAGAGGAGGAATTTCTCCCAGTCTGTATCAGTTAGTGATTATTTTGTATCCTGAAGCAAAGGATTCATTCATAAACATAAGCCAGAATTTCTATCTGAATTCATGCAGTTATGTGTCTGTGAAAAAATAGCAGTTTCTATGATAAATTTGCAGAATATTTCTGTCAGGTGTTCTTGTGCCTTGGGTACTTTTGAAAAGCAAATTAAAACCCATTATAAAGTGAATCTCTGAAAATGGCTCTCTGGACATTTTTCCTATGCCAAAACACCACAGTGGGTCTAAGTGAAGGTTGCACGGTACAGTGCACACCTGACATGAAAAATAGATTAAAAAAAATTGCAGGCTGCACTGACCTTTTACAGCTTTCCTCAGAGAGACCCACTGTAACAACCGCAGCATCAAGCTGGCAATAATCACAACAGCAACTCTGTCCCAGGGCAGATTGCTGTCAGCTTCCTAATGCTCCAACTCATCTGTGACTCTGTACAGCTCTGAGGAGTTACGTTTGAAGGTTGAAATACTGAAGGACTACTGCTGACTGGATTTGCATTGCTTGAATAACTACATGACCTGCAGTATCTCCTACAACTTTTTTCCTCATACTGCTTTATCTCATCATGATGAGAACCTCTCCTGCAATTTCATTAGGTGAGCCTAAGCTGAATACAAAACACAAACTCTGACTGGTAAAGGATGCATTCCTCACTCAGATGAAAACATTTGGTCTTAAGTCAGATTTAGAGCTTTCACAAGAGTACATGGTCATGAAGCAAGACATCTTGGTTTTTGCCAGCACCTTGTGTCACAATAAATCTGTCTAGCCATTCCAGGAGGAATTTTGGATGTGATTATTTCTCACATGATTTTACAGTTTTTAAATACTTCTCACTTTCACATGAGTAGAAGGAAAATGATAGTCAGGACAGCAAGCCATGCAACAGAAAGTTGACCCTGGTGGTGCTGGCCTTAATCAAGTTGAAGTGCTAACCATTTCTCATAGAAATTATTTCCTGTCTGCTGGATGTATTCCCACAGCACCAATAGAGAGCTGGTGTATTGCTGTAATTGAAAAAGCTTAAGCTGTCCAGGAGGCTAGCTTTGTATAAAATGCAACACAGAACATTTACTACCAGATAGCAGAAAATACAGAAATTAATCCAAACATGTCTATGTCACTTTCAGCTCAAAAAGAACCCCCAAAACTAAAAAAAAGTTTCATAAATGGAAAAACTAATGCTCATTGCACCATGCAATATGCTATGCTACCCTTTTAATAACCCTGACTCCCTGACCCTTTCACAAAATCACTCCTTACTCTCTCATACCATAGGAAAGTATTTTCTCATTCATTCTGATCTCATTTCATTCACTTTCCACAGTATTTCCCCTCTATCCCACTTGTCTAATGCCTACTTATACAGAGTTTAGTGACAGCTTAATTTCACATATCAATACCCACATCTAAGTACATATGAATTACTTTCATATTTAGAGGAGCTGTACACAAATCATCCAGGCACCACTTGTGGTACCCAGGCTTCAGTGTATAGCTGTTTATCAGATCTGCTGTGTATTCATTCATGAGTGTTTGGAACGCATTCTATAGCAATAAGACAGGCCTGTCTGTTTGTACTGGTACTAATATAAATTAAACATCAAGCAAATTTTTTAAAAGAAAAAAAGTACATCCTTCTCATGTAAGATTTGCAGAGTACTGATCAAAAGCTATTACTCCATTGTGCGATCAGAAAATTTCAGTCTCAGGTAGTCCAAATCTGACAACACATTTATAGATTTGCAAGCATCTTCTCAATTTCATTTAAAAAAAAAAAAAAAAAAAAAAAAAAAAAAAAAAAAAAAAAAAAAAAAAAAAAAAA
>NW_020955656.1:635508-644123 GCF_003031625.1 Empidonax traillii | reverse complement strand
TTCCATCTCTGCATTAAACAGCCAGTAGTGAAATGTTAGCAGTGGCATAAAATATATTGCATAAAAAATCTGATACTCCTTTGTATTCTAGATTCAAAAAGTACTCCACTCATGTTAAGACAAAATGAAAGGGAAGTAAAATTGTACAACTATAAGATTAGAAGGGAGCTTGAAAAATCACCTCGGTCATCATCATACAAATATTTTCATCATCCTAACAAATATTTTTCTAAACTACTCTTGAGAACCACTGTGGAAACAGTTTTATGACAACATGTAGTAGTCTGGTCCATTGCTTTATAACATTAGAAAGAAAGTTAATATCTTATCTATAGTTTTTTGTTGCAAAAGGAACTGAATTATACTTGCCCTTTCCTATGGTCTTCATTACTTCTTCATAGAAACCCATTATAATTAGAAGACTATGTCTTCCCACTTCCTGCCTCCAGCAAAGGCAATTTGGTTATTTTTTGCTTCATGCACTCTCTAACATGCTTGCCATATATGTCATCCTCTTTGTAGGCTCACTTTTTTTTTTTCTAAAGTGTGGTGCCTTAAACTGACTGTTTAAGGATCACTAGTGCTAAGTAGAGCTGAATAATTGTATTCCCTTTTGTAGAGAGTTGAGAGAAAATTTCTGTCAAACAGTGGTTGGCATCCAGCTGTCTGCTTCGCTCCACTGCCCCATTATGGTCAGTGGTAGGGTACATTGTGTCCACATCTTAGCCTTTCACACATACAGACTTCCTTGGTTTAGTTTAAATATACATTATTTAAAAAGTTAAGATAGGACTTTAATATTTAAATATTTTTCTTAAAATATTAGCTTTCTTTACTTTTTAATAATCTAGATGTAGCAAATAGGTCACTTCTAGAACTGTTCTGGGACCAATGTTGACTAGTTTTCAGTTCTCTTGTCCCTCCCTATCTTTGCAAGTTTGAAGATAGGTCTATGATTTTTTTTTTCCTCCATTTTCAATCCCCTAAGGCTTTTCCTATTGCATTTTCTAAAAGTACTATTAATGTTTCAAATTCTTCGTACAGTGCCATAAACATTTTAATGTAATTTTACACTTACAACTTAAATACAACTAGCACCAATTACTTTCTCTTTCCAGAATGAAACCTGTATCATCATCTTCTTTTTAAACATTGCTTTTGCAATTGAGTTTCAACTCAAATTTGAACAAAGAAAGAACAGAAAGCTTCAGTTGTTATTTGTGTGTTTTTTTTTTTTTTTCTAATTAGGCTTGAGTCAGTACTTCTAGCTTTTCTCTTATGCAGTTTTAGAACCTGACCTTTTGTTCTTTTATTTCTCTTGTTAATTCATACTCTTATACTCCATTGTATTTCTCTATTTATCCTTACTGCTATGGGTTCTTTCTTTTTAATCTTACTCAATTATATGACCCACAACCATAGAACCCTTTAATATTTCTTTTTGCTTTTCAAGTCACTAAGGACACCCTGAGTAGTTAAAATGCTCTCTAACCAGGCTTACCGTCTTCTTCTTGCATTAATTAGATTGATATTGTGCATTAATATGGATTCTTCCAGCTAAGATTTAGTTCTGCCTAAAAGGGAGAATTGATTGAGATGTCAAATGTCACTGTAGTATGGGGTGAAAGTAATCGCAAGATTTCTCAACTCTTAATAAAGTCTAGACATAAACATGATGAATGTATATACAGTATTTCTCTCCTTACTTGTCTTTCCCGGAATATCATCTCTCCAAAGAAAAAGAATTGTTCCCCCGAATTTCTGTGATATTAATCATGTTATATGAAGTGTTTTACCAAGATTTCTAGATCTTTCATTCAATGTCATGTTCTTGCGTTTCATTTCCAAGATGTGTCACCTTGGTATTTTACAATCAACCTTAAGTTTGCTCTGTGATTCTCTAAACTCTATACTATAGTAGCTTACTTACACACGCTACTTACACATGCAGCATTTCTAGTGGAGACACCACCACTACTGGAAATTCTTTAGCTGAGAATCACTTCATCATATCCACAAGACTTTTATCTTGGATGGAGTTTACTCATTGATAAAAAGGCCAGGCAGGTACATACTTCACTCTCACAGCACAAAAAATGAACAAGATTGCCTGCTGGGGAAGTTGTTCAGAGGAGCTGACCTGAACTGTCAGACAGCATTTCTGGAATTTTGTGATAAATGTATGAATAATTCCTCAGTTCATAGACTTACTGAAGAACAATTTGGGTCATATTCTTAGCTAACATAAGTAAGCATTCTACAGTTTACTTCACAGATTATATTACCTAATTTAAAAATATGTTACATTCTTTTTTCATATTACATGTAAAGGTTTGCAATGGTGTTGTATGGTAGCTGCTCATCTAAATGAAAATTATTTACTTACATACAGTGTAGCACTGGACAGTAGTGACCAGGAACGCATTTACAGATCTGAATCAACTCAAATTAAATCTGACAGATGCCCATTACATATAATGGGAGTTGGATCAACTCTATCACAAACAGGAAAGGAAAATACTCTTCAATAACATGTTGGGAGCTGTGTCTCATGATAAAATATGACTGTAACATAAAAGATGAGCTGAAAATATCTTACAACTAACATGCTCTGAAGAATGACTTAACAGTAACACTTTTGAAGAACAACATGTAATTTCTATTTCATACCAAAGTACAGAAATTAGTGCTTCAGCAAAATGGATAACTCAGCACCATCTCTGTGGGCCCTAGTATGATGCTCGAGTGTTCACTGACATGAGAAAAAGATCATCCTAAACGTGTCATCTCAGATGTTTCACAAATCAAAGAAACTGGTGTTTCCACATAGTAAGGGTCTAATTCTAACTCTGCCAGAAACCTAGCCTGTATATAACTGTTTCCTGAGCTGCAAAGTAAAGAGGAGATTACAATTCTTGCACACAACATCTATTTTATCTTTGTTGCAGAAAGAAGGGAGAAATAATCTGTGCTTGTCTTATATTTGGTTTAGGAAGATTGCTCAAAAGAGCATCCCAGTCTTTGCTAGTCTTCACTAGTCTTCATTCTCAGTTCTACCAGTTTTTGTCCCTTTTCCTCATCTGTCTAACCACTTGCATATAAGCAGAAATTTGTCAGTGCAATTACTCTTTGTTTTCTCAAAGATGTAACAATCTGTAACATTAACAATGAAAAAATCTCAAGTACTGAAACAGAACAAGCTGTTCAAGGAAATATGCGAGTGTCAGACACAGAAAAAAAACCCAAATAATCCACAAAGAATCTTTTTCTGTAACCAGAAACATTCTAAAACGGTAGTTACAAACCAGATTGCAGAATCAGTTCTGTGAAATACACAGCCAGTTCAAGTCTTAAATAATGGGAACAAGTTTTCCATGTTCAAATAGATATGGTTCAGATTTCATCAGTATTTCCATTGTAACCTCATACTTCCACATGCTTATAACTTGGTTGTACATATTGGGAGTTTTTGCTGGGGTTCATTTTGCACTGAAGCTTAGATTTTGTATGCAATTTCACTAACAAAATATTTAATCTTATAAAATACAGAGGTTTAGAAACAAACTATAATACACTCAGTGTAGTCTGACTCTAGCCAAAGTGGGCTTTGAGCACATATAATAAGAGGTGAAATGTTGGTTTCAGAAAATAGTAACTGGGAGCAAGTGAAATTTTGCATTCGTGTCAGTGAATCTGTACTTAAGTCAGTAAAGCATGTGTGATTCCAATTTAAGTGAATTTTAAAGTCCACTGAAGTAAGACTAAAAGGGTGGGCTGAGCCAAGCTTTTATGCAGGTGTACAGATGTCTAAAACAGAACTATGGGAATCTTTTTAAATGTTGTTATTTGAAGAAGAATTTATAAAAATTAATGACTGATTGAGGTACAGGTTTTCCAGTTAGGAGATAGCAGTTAAGAAAGTTAAAATGCCTATCTCACTCACTTCAGCAGCCCTGACTGGCACTGAATATGTCTTCTCCATTATTTGGCAGAGGGTCCCAGCTGTGGGACTGTTCTCCTGTTGAGGCTTTGGAGAACCCTATGATTAACTGCAAAACTTGTCTAATGGATCATGTATTGAAAAATCTATCATTTATTCTAAAACACACACTTTAAGATACAGATAATAGCTGTTTTGTTCAAAATCCACGTTGACTAAATGTATGAAATAATTTAAATATTTTTAAAGGTATTTCAGTTGTATTAAAAATGCTTCAGTAGTAACATTCTGCACAGTATTTACGTTAGTAAGCATAATGATTTACATTTGTCTACTTGTTTTTATCCTATGGGATCTCTGAGCTGTTTACAAGTATTAATACTATTTGTTTTAGTGTTTTTTTATTTTAATTTAAAAAGAACCTAATCGCATGTTTACATTACATTAATTTTGTACTTTGAGACATTTATGGTGTACCTTGACAATGCTAAAAATAACCTGTATAGTTTAATTTAATTTTATTGCTGTTGTTTTCTATAAGTAACTGTTGTAAAAATAGTTTAAATCAAATATTTCCAGCTCTACAATACCACTTGGTTTATGATTTAGTTTCATACTAGCAGCAGCAGTGGCAGCAGCCACTATGGCATGCTGAGAACAGCAGGAGGTTTCAAGGTCTCTGGAGGCAGGTTGTCCCCATGGCCAGTCCAAACCACAAGAAGCTCCATTGAAGTGGCCCTTGGGGACTGTCAATGACCAGGAGAGACATGAGCAGGTCATGCCAACAGGGAGAGGAGCCTGAGAGGAGTGCAGCTGGTGCAAGGGGGGCACACCTTGCCAGCTGCCAAGCTCCTGTCTGCTCTGCTACCCCACAGGTATAGGCAGCAGCCCTTACGGTCACACCAGCCACCTATTGCCTGTGCAAGCCCACCCAGCAGCTTGAAGACCCCAGGGAAGGATAAGGGCTTACTAGGCAGCACTTTCACACCTTCAGAAACATGACACAAGGCAAAGGTTGTGCTCTGCAGCAGCCAGGATTCATCTGCTTAGCCAGGCTAGCTGGGGATGACTGGAGGTGGCCACCAACACAAAGCTTCCTGTTAGGGAAGCTGCTGTCCTTGTGGAGCACTGCAAACTACCCCACGGTTCTGAGTGGAGGAGAGTACCAGCTCCACCTGCACAAGGTGTGCTCTGGTGGAGCCACCCAGGCTGAGGTTGGAGGAGACCATATTAATTGCACATATTTAAAGATGCAAAAGGAAGTGAAGCGTGCTAGTAGTAAGTGACTCTGCCGAGACATTCACTCTGAAGTGAATCTGCTGGGCTGATATACAGTCAAGAGAAGTTTACTGCTTGGTCGGGAGGTGAAATCTATGATGTCACAGGGAGACTACCACAACTGGTTAAAAGCACAGACTACTATCCCATACTTTTTTCCAGGTGGGCACCAATGGCACAGTGAAACATAACCTGGACAAGTTCAATAAGAACTTCAGAGCCCTGGTGGCACAACTGAGAAGGACAGGGACCTAAGTGGTCTTCTCCTTTATCTTGCCAGATAGAGCTGCAGGCAGAAGTTGACACACCATGCAGGTCAACACCTCGTTTTGTGGCTGGTGTCATCACCAGGGCATTGGATTCTATGTTCATGGGACTTTCTTTGATGGGACTTTCTAGATGGTATCCACCTATCTAGAAGAGGAGGTTCTGGAAGATTGGCTGGCACTGAATTGCACTTTACACTAATAAACTTGGTGAATGGGGTCAAAATCCTTGTGTACTCACAAGCAACACAGTGGATGAATATACCTACCACAGCAGTGACATACACCCCCAAACCCTCCAAAAACATTCCACCAAAAAAGTGAGACAGTCAACAGTCCAACCAACTGCATCTCTATTCCAGTGCATATAACAAAAAAGGAGGAGCCAGAAGCCACTGGCTGGAAGTCTATGATCTGATCATTATCACTGAAATTTGGTTGGATGAATCACACAATTGGAACGCTACGATCAATGGCTATAAACTGTTCCTGAGGAACAGAAGTAGAGGGTGTAGCTCTTTACCTAAAATGATGTATTGATTGCACAGAATCTGTCTTTGAAGAGCAGTAATGAGTTTAGGTCAGGAGTTTATGAGTGAAAGTTAGAGACCAAGACAACAAAGGAAACCTCGTGGCTGGTATTTAGTAAAAGCTTACTGATCAGGGGGTGGATGTTGATGAAATGTTCTCACTTCAACTACAGGAAGCATCAAACTTGCAGGCCCTGTGATTTCAACCGCTCTGACATTTGCTGAAAAAGCAGCACAACAAGCTACAAGCAGACTAGGTGACTGTAGAAAGGGTTTGAGGACAACTTTCTAATCCAGGTGATCAAAAACCCAACCAGAGGAGATGCATTACTTGATCTATTTCTCACCAACACACATGAGCTTATTAGAAAGGTCAGTATTGGTGGTATCCTAAGCTACAGTGATCATACTCTGTCAGAACTCGTGATCTAAAGTTTGAGAAAATTAACTTTCAGTTTTTTAAGGGCCTGGTGAATTGGATCCCTGGGAAACTGCCCTCAGGGAGAAAGACATTTTTGTTAGAGCACAAGGATTATTGATCCCTATGTACAAGAAGTAAGTCAAGGAAGGCGAGAGATGAGCACAGCTGAATAAGGACCTACCTTCTAGTGAAACTGAAACACAGAAGGTAAATGCATAGGCAGTGGAAGCAGGGGCACACATTCTGGGAATAATGTAGGGATACTGTCCAAGAGTGTAGGAATGGGATATGGAAAGCTAAGACATAGCTGAATCTAAATTTGTCAAGGTATGTGAAGAAAAAGGGGTTCTACAGGTGTGTTAGTCAGAAAAGAAAGATAAAAGAAATAGTAAAACCTCAATAAATGAGAAAATAAAAAAAAAACTCAATAAAAGCTCCTCAATAAATGAGACAGAGGATCTGTTGGAAATGGACAGGGAGAAGGCTGAGGTACTTAAAAATTTTTTGCCTGAGATTTAACCAGCAACTTTTCTTCCCACATCTCTTGAGTCCCTGATCCTCAAGGAATGGACTGGGGAAATTAATTCTCACCTGTTGTAAAAGAAGATCAGGTTTGAGCCCATCTGAGGAACCTGACAATACACAAGTTCAGGGGACACAATTAGATGCTTTCAAGGGTCCCGAGAAACTTGGCCAATGCACTCACTAGGCCATTCTCCATCATACTTGAAAGGTAATCACAATCAGGTGAAGTCCCATGTGGCCGGAAAAAGAAGAATATCACATTGATGTTTAAAAAGGAGAATATCACACTGATGTTTAAAAAGAATAAAAAGAAGGACCTTAGGAACTACTGACAAATTGGCCTCACCTCTGTGCCCAGTAAGATCATGGAACAGTTCCTCCTGGAAGCTATGTCAAGGCATATGAATGACAAAGAGGGGAATAGAGACAGCCATCATAGCTTTAAATGGTGCCTGACTAATCTATTGGCCTTCTACAATGGAGTATGTGTTGATGAATAAGGGAAGAGCAGTTGTTGTCATCATCCATCTTGACTTCTGTAAGGGTTTTTACACGATCCCACACAACATGCTTGTTGCTAAATTAGAGAGATATGGGTTTTCTGGACAGACTATTCAATGGGTAGGAAATTGGCTGGACATCTTAACCCAAAGACTTGCAAAGAACTGCTCAAAATCCAAATGGAGATCAGTATCAAGTGGTGTCCCACAGCAGACTATGCCAGGACTAATACTGTTCAATATCTTTATTAAGGGTCAAGGGAAAATGGTTTTAAATTCAGAGAGGGTAGGTTTAGACTGGACATAAGGAAGAAGTTATTTATTGTAAGGGTCTTGACACACTGGAAGAGGTTGCCCAGAGAAGTTGTGAATGCCACCTGATCTGATCTAGTGTAAGATGCACTTGCTCATGGCAGAGAATTTGGAACTAGATGATCTTTGAAGGTACCTTTCAACCCAACTCATTCTATTAGTCTGTGATTCTATGGTTCTGTGCTTACAAACATCTCAGAGCTAATATTGCCAGCAAACACCTCTATACACTCAAACTTTTATGAATTATTAGCAAGAGTTTCTTGGGCCTTAAGTAGGAACTTCAAGTTTTTGTTGAATCATATTGTGTTTTAATGTTGGTACTGCTGCTATTGAAAAAACAGACTTTAACAATTGACTCTTATGGGAAGAAAATTGCATGTATAATTGCATGCACCATTTAAGAAAAAAAAAAGGATCTGGAACATCATATTATCCATGACACTGACTTCCACCAGTGCCCTTCATATTGAAGTCTACATTCTGTTACCACTGGATACTATTTTGCTTGTCTTAAATGTTAAGAGAACTCCTGAGATGTAATCTTTGAGTAAAATATAATCCTAATCTTTGAGTAATTTAGATTATTAGTCTTCAGATGCTTCATGAGACTTTTGCCTTGTCTTTCTTCTATCACTGTGGAATTGTTCAAATACATCTGATATACAAAGAATATACCATTTTATTCTGTAATGGTTTATGCCAGTGACAATGTTCTTCTGAGATGAGTTAGGCTAGGGACATGAGCTCTATCATTTATGATAGTATCTACAGGGTTTATGAGGGAATTGTCCATGCTGTGGTAAAGAAGCAGGAAAGAGAGGTCCTTACAAATCATGGCCC
>NW_020955656.1:622816-635167 GCF_003031625.1 Empidonax traillii | reverse complement strand
ATATACAAAGAATATACCATTTTATTCTGTAATGGTTTATGCCAGTGACAATGTTCTTCTGAGATGAGTTAGGCTAGGGACATGAGCTCTATCATTTATGATAGTATCTACAGGGTTTATGAGGGAATTGTCCATGCTGTGGTAAAGAAGCAGGAAAGAGAGGTCCTTACAAATCATGGCCCTAGACTGGTCAATCATAACCACAGGACCACGTGTACTCCATCCTTTGGGATCCCTCAGGATTATTTCTACATAGTTTCCACATGAGGAAGATAATCTCTTATAAAGCCACTATTGTACTCCTGCCCATCTGCGCAGTAAAGCTTTTTACCTTCACTGTTGTTGCTCAGTTCTCAGATTTTTAGTTATTCATCAAGGAGGTTTATGTCTCCTATCACCAAAAGCTGCTGTCCACTTTCTTAACACTCATCAGGGTTGCAGTCTGAAAAAAGTGGATAGTAAAAGAAAAAAAAAAGGAAAAATCTAAACCCATGGCAGCCCTTTGGACTATGAACATAGCCTTTAGTTGTTGGGCTGTTTCTTCCACAACTAAAGAAAGGATGGAAAATTGACAAAGCCAAAAAAAAGCAAAATCATTATATATTGCCTATTCAAAGGCAAAATGTTATAATTTACATGTGGAAGCCAGCAGGTGCCACTAACCCATCAGATGATGAGAGAAATCAAATGGATATTTGAATATCTAAAGGCTGATGGGCATGTTATTATTTTAGATATATAATCTTTTAAACATACTCAATAACTTAATATTGTTCAGCACAAATTCTTCTAAATTCTAGTATGACTTTCACTAACTTTCTTTGTGCAAATTCTTTATAGTGAATGTCAAAAAATGTTCAAACAAGTTTAAAGAAATCATCTTTGACAGGACAAAGTTAATTACCCTAAGATGTGATGTAACACTTTGCTTTGCCATCTGGATTCATCTTCATTTTCTCTTCACTGAAATACTCCTTCCTTCAGAAACACATCACTATAATCTACACATTTACCTTGATGTGACAAATATATCCTGAAACAATTTCTCTGTTAGATGTTTCCTTCTTAGCTGATGTTTTCTTTCCAGAATATTTGTTTCTTAATATTCCATTCATGATGCTATCTTTCAGTAATGTCAATACTTTAAAAGACCACAATGTAATTTCTTCATTTTTTTTGCAAACTCTCATGGATACCACAAAAGCAGAACACGAAAGTTCCTTTTTAACTAAAAGCAGGTTGGAACATCAATAACAAAAAGCAAAGAAACCTGGGCATAAAACCCTGGGTTCACTACTAAACAGAACCTTAGAACAGATATTATATTTTACTATGGGTCCCGATAACAAAGGGGGATATTAGTTCTGATTAGCCAAGGTATCCTATTAATTTGTATGAATTGGATAATGACTTGATTTTCCATGGATTTAATAGCTGCCATTACAGGAAAAATTGGCTTGTTGTCAGCCAACAGCATTAGCTTTCCCTGAATTGTGGTTAAAGGTCATAAAACAGCACTTAATTTGATTTATTTTATTAATCAAAACCATACATGTTTTATAAAGGTCTCATGATCTTGCATTTGCTATCTGCAGTTGGATGTGAATCCATCAGCCTTTAAAACCTTCAGCATCTTGAGGAACTGTTCTTGGATACTGATGGCATTTTTTTCAGAGAACACACATTAAATGTACCCTTGAAATTTTCAAGGTAGAAATGAATCTTACTTAATTTCTAATAGAAGTAAAAATCATAAACAATTGATTCAGGCTGTAAGGATTTGCAGTGACATAGGTATTGACAGAAAATTGGGAGATTTGGACCTAAAAGTCCACTATTCTATACTGAGCAACCAACTGCGTCTGTGCTAAAATTTCCATGACCTATGCAGAACACTTTGTACCAATAAAGGGCTCAATTAACTTTAAAATCATTTTATTAAGTTAAAAGGCATTTTTACTGAATTATAAAGAACTAAAGTTTGTCCTGTACTTTTCCTTAAAGTCACACTAACATTTCTCAAAAAAAAAAAAAAAAAAAAAAAAGACATTTGCAAGTAATTAAAAAACTTCTATTCCTTGACTTAACAACAGAGAAAACTGAGTAATAAGCCTCTGGTTAGATAATACTGCTGAATCACAAAGCTTTTTTTTTGAAGAACAATATCTGAAGTTCTGAATTCAATAGACAGCTGTTCTCAGGAAAAGGGAAATTTGCATGACATAATCGCAATTTAAAACAACCCCCCAAAACTTACAGAAAAAAAGAAATAATAATCTCTAGCCTGTTATCTGAGAGGAAATCTTCAATATGAAAATTACTGTTTAAACATTCTTTTGCTTTTCCCTCTAATGATATCTATAGTTTTTCTTCAGCCTGAAATGCAAAATATTGATTTAATCATGGTGATTGAGGACAAGATCCTAAACGGTACATGGCTAAGCAAGAACTGCCATTCTGATTTTGAAATTTCATTTCTTAAACCAGAATCCTCTATACTTATGAAGTTCAGAGATATAAACGCAATTATGCATAGATGAAGTGGATTCTTTTGTACACAAAACTGTAGAAATGAAGCTTGCAGTAGCATGCAGTAGGGAAAAGAAAAGGAGTTTGCAGCTGCAGTATCCAAGAAAATAAAGAGTGTATTTACTGGGACATTTCAATTCTAATATTAAAGTAATAGTTTAATTTCAAAACATTGAATTTTAATTACCTATTGCATTGCACTGAAAGTAATAGTTACAGAGCTGTTGATTGTCTAAAAATATTATCTCCTTTTCAGTTCTTGCTCAGAAAACATACGATTTCCAGGAGCCCTTTAAACAATTATGCTATATTTTAGCCCTTGTCTATATAAAAAATAAGGCAGTGGCATACATTTATGCACAGTTTTTCTAACAAATATGTGATGTTCCTGAAGCTGAACAGTTAGTTTGTGTAGGGGGAATATTTTGCAAATTACAATGCCAATATTAACAGTATTGGAAGTACTACAATTACATTCAGTGTTAATAAGAATAATTTCCAAGCCACCTGCTCAGAAAATGGTTTGCTACATGATGTCAGTTATGTCACTTCCAGTTTCAGTAGTTAGTCAGACAAAAGGCAGAGAAGAAAAGCAATTTCCTTTAAAACCTTTGAATTTGTAAGAGTTTTTGTTTCCAGAGGTAAGTAGAGCTGGCAAGAGGAATCAAATCTATCATTTCTAAGAAATTTGTTGCCGTAATAATTACATTTCATTTTTGAGCAATAAGTTCCTTTTTTGTAAGACTGTAATTTCTCTAGGCAGAGGAAGCTTATTGATCCTTCTGAATGTGTGTTCAGTCAGTCTTATCTAACTATTCACTTGTTTGACCTATTTCAGTGCAAGCAGTCTATAAAAATTTTGATGGTTTTTCAAGTTTTACATTCAAAATTATCATAAATTAAATAAATATAGAAAAATTAATACAGAGATGTGAGGAACAGATTATGTGAAAAGATGAAAAGTTCTGTTTTAAGTTAGTCATCGCTACAGAATGCTGCAGTGCCAGGACAATAACTAAGATGGGAGTAAATGAAAGGGGTAGAAAAAAAAAAAAAAAAAAGAAGGATATGAATACCAAATTTACTGGGTTTGATTTGGTTTGAGTGGGATGCAATAATTTTCTTCACATGGGTCCATATAGTGCTGTTTAGACCAAAAGTGAGCTGATAACAGACCAGTGTATAACCGATCGCTGAAAAGCCCTTGCATAATGTCATTGCTTTCTGTTTCTCCCTCCATCCATCAGTGATAAGGCTGGGAGTGGGCAGGAAGTTGGACACATCTGGGAGAGCTGACCAAAAATGGTCAGAGATACTCCATGCCACGTACCATCATGTTGTGAAATAAAATGCGTGTGTTGCTTGGGAACTGGATGGGCACTGGTCTGGTGGTGGTAATTGAATACTTTTGCACCCCTTAGTGGGGGGTCTTCCCCTCCCTCCTTCACTTACTAAACTGTCTTTATCTTAATCCATGAGTTTTCTTACTTTTTGCTCTCCTAATTCTCTCCCCCATTTCAAGGGGGAGCAGAGGTTAGTGGTGAGCAAGTGATTTGGTGGGGACTTAGTCAGCTGGGCTTAACCCACAAGGCCGAGGTAAGAGCAATTGCAAAACAAGAATAGGCAACCATCAATGTAATTTTTCTCCTCTATTTTTTAAAATGGGAGAGAAGTCAGTGTAATATAACCACAGATGAGTCTCAGAACTCTTGCTCAGCAACTACCCATGTTATTAGATCTTACCTTTTAATTTAAAGACTGAAGGACTTGGCTGCAAATATAGGGCAACATTATGGATTACATTCTAAAAATGTAGATGTCATGGAAATCAGATTTCTGGTAATTTCATTATGCTAAATTCCATTGACAGATATGTATTAAAGCCATGGCTTCAATGACCAAATCTGTATCATTAAAAAAGAAAAAGGAAAATGCTTCAGCTTTGGAACACAGGTTTTCCATACTACCTAAATTTTAACTGCATTGGGTTTACTGGCTCTTTCCAAGAAGATTCCCAAACATGAGTTTGGGAATAGCACATGCCAAAGATTATTCAAAACAGACAACATGGATAAGTCTATAGTAGTTTCTTTCTCACTGCTGTGTAATTTTTCAACATTATTTATTTCCACACTCAAACATAAAAATATAAATAAAATAATATTCGTGTGTAAGACCCACCTGAAACTGAGGGGAAATCCATGGCTGTGTGAATTAAACGAAGCCAGGTTATGCCACTTGTGAATTCTAGGCTTAGTGGTACCTGATCCGGTGCTATTTGTCAGTATGGAGCTGATGTTTCCACTGGCAATTTACCCTAAGCATGCAATGTCATGAATATTGCAATATATAAATAGGAATATGAAGTTTTATCAGGTTAAAAGACATGTGTTTAGAAAGAACTGAAAAACTCTGATGACAGAGTGATGACTTTCGGTTTCCAAACTGCTTCCCAAAAGAATGACTACTATTTTGTACTGAATGTTCAACAGAGTTTAAAACTAATATTTTATTTTATTTATCAAGTAATCTTAAACAGTACCTAGGTTTTACTGTTTGCTTCCTTTCTTCATGCTACAATAGTTTAATTAATCTTTGTATAAGTAAATTTGGTTTAATTGTTCTACTGACTAGAGCCGTAATGCTACCAGTGTCTGTACTGAGGCTACCAAAGTCGTATGGCTCAAATTGATTTCCTTTGTACTGCCAGGAGGGATGGAGCCATGGGTGTGAACCAGTCCCCTTTGGGATCTGAGTAGGTCTGACTGTCCTCACAAAAAGCTTCGGTTTGTTCGGATTTAGAACTAAAATGTGATCCAAAATGCAGAGGTAGGTAATCTGGGCTCAAGTGTGTGCTGACTGTGTGGATGAGGTGAGCAGCTACTTTTTTGTTCAATAACATTTATATATATCTCTGCAAGCCAATAGGATCCTAGTCATTGGTAGTCATTGCTAGTCATGTCAAAATACTATGTTGAGCAGAACCACCTGAAATAAATTTACTTGCAATTAAACCATGACAGTGGGAAACATCAGACTGTCTTTGACCATTTCAGAAGGTGTTAATGATTCTACATTCATTTGTTCTCTTATGATACAAAAAACATTGAGACCTGGTAGAGTACCAGTTACAGTTTCCTAAATTTTCTTTATTTTTTTGTATATCTCCCTCCTTTATAGTGGTAATTCTCACTTTTTCTTGCGTAAGTAAAGTTTAAACCAGCAGCTGGTCCAGTTCTTAAAGAAAATGTCTGAAGACAGTATAAAAGAGAAGTACAAATATATTCCTCTCTGCAAAAACTTCATGCGAGTTGCTCTTTGTATTACATCTCATAGGCAACACCTTCATAGAAAATGAGCTATACTGTGTTTGGCCAATTGCAAAGGTTTTATTATCAGAAACAAGCTCCTTCTCCTTTCTCAGGTTCTAGCGTTGCTACATCACTTACTAAATTACCTGTCAACTTGTATAAAGTAGGCCTAATCAGCTGACCAGAGGCTGGAGCCGAGATCATTTCCAGGAGATTTAAACTGCTGCAGGGAGCACGGCAACCCAGAGTGTGGTGAACAGGAGCAGGCAAATGGGCGTGGTACGTCAGTGAGAGTGTGGTACGGCAGTTTGCACAGGCAGAATGAGCAGAAAGGGCACAGCTACCCTTCCAGCTCTCCCTGTTGGCTTTTGAGGTAGGTGTGTGGCTGTCAGTTTTTGTTTTGTTTTTTTTCTTCCTGCAACTCAATACGACCCAGCAATGGTTTCCAAATGGGGAAAGCCATTACTGCTGCTACCTGAGGGAGTGGGCTAATGCAGACAGAACCCCCCAGGAAGGACGCAGCTGTTCACGTCACTGGCTGCACAGATTGACTAAGCCTGGTGTCAGTACCAGAGGACAGAGCGAGAGATGCCTGTGTACCATGTGAGCAGGTGAATGGTTTGCTGTGCTTAGTGGTAGAGCTAAGGAAGAGGTGAAGAGGCTAAGAAGTATTAGGGAAAGTGAAAGGGAAATAGGTAGAGTTGCACCCTTTCAACCCCAAAAGAAGTCCATCAGGAGATGGTGAAGCCCTGTCCCTCCTGCCGTCAGGCAGTTGGAGGGGGGGAATGGAAACAGGTCCCTGACTGAAGATGTAAAGGAATCCCCTCCCAACCCCCATCACCTCCCATGGTTCCCTTAAAGAACAGGTATGAGGCCCTGGACCCAGGGAGTCAGGCAGACGGCAGTCAAGAAGAGGATCTGTCTGAAGGGTCTCCCAGTTACACCCCATCTACAACCACAACTAAAAAGTAAAAAAGAAGGGTAGTTGTAGTAGGCAACTCCCTTCTGAGGGGAACTGAAGGCTCTATATGCCAACTAGATCCATCCCATAGGAACGTCTGCTGCCTTCCCGGGAGCCCGGTGAGGGATATTAGTAGGAGACTCCCTGAGCTAATCTGGCCCTCTGATTATTACCCACTGCTGGTGGTCCAGGCTGGCAGTGATGACATTAATCAGGCTAATTAAAAAGGACTTCAAGGCACTAGGTCGATTAGTTGATGGGACAGGAGCACAGATGGCGTTTGCCTCAGTTCCTGCATTAGCAGGGATGAATGAGGAGAGGAGTAGGTGTCATGGGTTCAGGTGGCTAGATTTTTGGTAGTAGGGAGGCCATAGGGATGATTTCAGTTAATGCTGTTCAAAGTTTCACTGTCCTATGAAAAGAGCCAATGATAGCCAGCTCCAGGAGGGACTTTCCTGTTGCTCGCTAAGGCTGAGCCAATTAGAAGTAATGATATAACGCTTCTGTGATAACATATTTAAGAACAGAGGAAGAGAAGCCTGTGTCACAGAAGAAATTCCAGAGAAGAGCAGAGGAGTGCATGAAATAACAAGCAGGTTCCAAGGTCAGAGCAGCAGCAGGAGGAGGAGAGGCCTGGGGAGGCCTTCCTCTCCCCCTCTAGCAAGGGAAAGACTGAGAGCTGAGACCCCTGCCCCTGGTGGAAGACCACTGGGATTCAGAAATTTTCCCCCCAAGCTCATGGAAGAGCACCATGCTGAAGGATAGAGCAAAGTCCTGCAGGACACCTGTGGCCGGTGGAGAGGAAAACCCACAGTGAAACAAGTTTCCCCTCGTAGGACTTGTCTGGAATGACCCATTGGGCAGCAGATTGATGAGAACTGTTGCCCAAGGGGTGGATGGACCCACGGGGAGAAGTCCATCCAAAGACTGTCTCCCATGGGAAGGGACCCTACAGGAGCAGGAGAAGGACTCAGAGCCATGACCCCCTGTAGCTGTGGTGAAGACTATGGTGATGTAGGTTGTCCCCTTGCAGTCCATAGAAGACTGTCAGGGTGCCAAGACACCCCGCACCCAGTAGAGGAGTAACCCACAGGACAGCAGACTGGCAAGAACTGCTGTCCAAGGAGTGGACTCAAACTGATTGCAAACCCTCTTTCCCATCTCCCTGCACTGCTGGGGGGTGGAGAGAGAACTCGGAAGAAAGAGGAGGGGGGAGAAGGTGTTGTGTTTTGAGACTGTTTTATTTCTCACTCTTTAAGTCTTACCCTGTTAGCAATAAATTTCAGTTCTATTCCCTTTGATTCCGTTTTGCCTGTGAAAATTAGTTAGCAAGCAAGTCTCCCAGTTCTTATTTCTACTAAGGAATTCCTCAATTTTTTTTTTTTTCTTCTCCTCTACCAAGTGGCAGAGGGAGGATGATTTCAGTGATATAGCAGCTTTTGGTGGGTATTTGAAATCTGGCCAGGGTCAAAACTATGACAGTAGGAAAAGTCATCTTATCAATATGTGGCTAAAGGATTGGTGCCACCAGCAGAATTTTAGTTTCTTCGACTGTGGGGCAAATTCTATGGTACCTAACCTGCTAGAGTCAGATAGGCCTCATCTTTCTAGCAAGGGCAAAAGGACTCTAGCCCATAAATTGTCGGGGTTGATCAAGAGGGCTTTAAACTAGGTTTGAAGGGGGAAGCAGTTAAAACCAGGCTCACCAGAGATGAGCCTAAGAGTGGAAAGCCTGAGTTAGAAGTGAAATCAGCATCCCAGCTGAAGTGCATGTACACCAGTGCACACAGTATGGGTAACAAACAAGAGGAGCTGGAAGCCATCGTGCAGCAGGAAAGCTATGATGTAGTTGCCATCACAGAAAGGTAGTAGGATGAGTGGCATGACTGGAGTGCTGCCATGGATGGCTACAAGCTCTTCAGAAGGGACAGGCAAGATAGGAGATGTGGAGGGGTTGCTCTCTATGTTAGAGTCTCCTGACTCTGTAGAACTTGAAGTCAGTAATGATAAGGTTGAATGCCTGTGGATCAGAATCAGGGGGAAGGCCAACCAGGCTGACATCCTGGTGGGAGTCTGTTATAGACCACCCAACCAGGATGATGGAGGGGATGAATTATTATACAGGCAGCTGATGGATGTCTCAAAATCACCAGCCCTTGTTCTTGGGGGCAACTCTAATCTGCTGGATGCCTGCTGGGAACTCCACACAGCAGAGAAGAGGCAGTCCAGGAGATTCCTAGAGTGTATGGAGGATAGTTCCCTGCTTCAGCTGGTAAATGAGCCTGCCAGGGGTGGGGCCTGCTACCTGCTGTTCACAAGCAGAGAGGGGCTGGTGGGAGATGTGGTGGTTGGAGGCCACCTGGGGCACAATGACCATGAAATAATAGAGTTTTCAATACTCAGGGATGCAAGGAGAGCCATCAATAAAACTGCTACCCTAGACTTCCGCAGGGCAGATTTTGGTCTACTCAGAAGAGTGATTCAGAGGGTACCTTGGGAAACAGCCCTTGAAAACAGAGGGGTCCAGGAGGGATGGACGTGCTTCAAGAAGGAAGTCTTGAAGGCACAGAAGCAGGCTGTCCCAGCATGCCAAAAGGTGAGCTGATGTGGAAGACAGCCAGCCTGGCTGAACAGGGAGATTTAAAGGAAATTAGGGGGAAAAAAGAGATCTTACTGACTATGGAAAAAAGAGCTGGCTACTCATGAAAAATTAATATAGTTATGTCATGTAGAAAGAAAATTAGAGAGACAAAGGCACAATCTGAACCCAATCTAACCACTTCTGTTGGGGATAACAAGAAGTGCTTCTACAAATACACTGATAGGAAAAGGAGGGTCAAGGAAAATGTCCATTCTTTGTTGGACATTGGGGGGAACACAGTAACGGAAGATGAGGGAAAGGCTGAGGTACCTTCTTTGTCTCAGTTCTCAACAGTAAGATAGGTTGTCTGTAGGAGCGGCTGGATGGACACCAGCCACTTGGATGGTAAAAGAAGAAGAAAAATACTAAAGCAAAAAAATTGTTGTCCTGAGTGAACCAGAGCTAAGATTAGTGTTTGTGTGAAAAGAATCACAAGGTCAAGCTGGAAAGCTGCTTGAAGCATGGTTGTTCTCTGTGGCTGGAAGCATTCACGTGGGTATGTGTGGTAAATAGGGAGATAAGGAAACATATTACTGGTTGGACAGCTTTGACCTGGTATTGGTAGAGAGTCTGTATATAGAAATGGAGTAATAAAGTTACAAGAGAGTTCCTCCTCGACAAAGTCTGTTTCCCGTGGATTCATTCACCACAAACAGTGCAGAATGAGGGACCTTCACTGCAGTTGTCCTCAGGACAACTGACTTCTGGAGCTTATAGACAGAGATAAAAAGCTGAATAGACCTCCTGTAATCCAGGAGGAAACAGTTAGCAACCTGCTGACCCACTAGATCACACATCTGAATGTCGTCGACCCTTTTCCTCAGGTGCTCAACTGGTGTGTGATATGTCTGGTTCTGTTTCAGTAATGCAGGTGGTTAAAAATTTCATTGTTCATATTGCTACTGTACTGATTTGCAAAAAAGAAGAATATTCTTACACCTGGTTTAAATCTCAGTTGCTTCAGTAACAACATAAAAATGGCTTCCTACATGAAACTCCTTGAGAGCTGAGTGCTTTGAATACTAATATATTATTAAGGTGATTATAACTATTATTTCAAGTGGTTGTTTACTTCAAGGTTTGTTTTTCAACTGACATCCTGTTGACAATTATTTTTGTAAAATGTGGGGGTTTTTTATTATAGTAAGTACTTCCATTTATGTATGGAGTTATTTAGTGCAACCAGTAGGAAATTCCTAGAAGGGGGAGAATGGGTCTATCAGACCTCGATCAGGCTGGAGAGACATGCTTGCCTCCACTCAAGTTTGATAGATGTGAACTCTATTATAAAGCTCTTTTATAAAGCCCAGATTCCCTGATACAAAAGTGGTCTGGGAGTACCTGAAATATGGGTAACCCTTGCACAAATCTTATTTTACTGAATTTGAGCAGGAATTAGATCTCTGTAGCACTCTGGACTCCTACAAAACTATAACATTTCTCATTCTCTCTTGCTGAACCTGGTCCACCATGTACAATAATTTAAATATTGATTTGGAGTATGGACTTTATTTGAGAATTTCACCTGGTTGCATAATCACTATTGAATTGCAGTATTTGTCTGCCCTGGTGAATATTTAAGTTATGAAAGGCAGAATAACATCAACTGGAAACACTTATAACCAGTTGTTCCAGAAACTCCTATGAAGTGATGGTTAGGGCACACTTACTATACAAGACTGTGTTTCAAAGTCCTAGTTTAAGTTAGATAGAAGCCACATACACATGAAAGTGAGCCTAGAATGGACATGAAGACAAGTGTCTCACAACTTCAGAGGAATGCAGTAACTAGTGGATTACTTGAGTAACCGGAGGGGGTTTGGATGACAGCTATTCTTAGGAAGAAGAACAGGTGAAGGGACTGTCAAATATGAAAATCTGGAAGTACCTGAGTTACCTAAATGCTTCGGTGTCTTCAGGACTCTGGTTGTAAGATAGATGCAGACTAACACAACTACAAGCACATCGGATATTTTATTTGTGGAAAGTCAAATTTATTACAATAAAATATAAAAAGTATTTTATATATTGTAAATATATAAATGGCAAGGAAGTGTTCAAAAGTGGTGAGGTGATTAGGAAAATTATCCAGGAACATTCAAATTCGAATTCCCAACCTAAACTGAAAGAAGCAGTACTTCTTCTTCTTACATGCAAGATAAATAGTGCAACCATATTTACTGACCATGCTGGATTTGCTTATTCTCTTTTATTTCTCCTATGTCTAATATATGTTATTCCTAACATATTGTTTGCATCTGTTTATGCCTTTCCTCATACAGTGCTATGTCTGTAAAATCATTACTATTACTAATATTGATGTAATATTTAAAATACCAAATAGAATTAGTAATTTGTCTTCTTCTTGGAGTCAAAAATAGAGTAGAATGCCCTATTGCATTGTTGTGGTCTGATCTGGCCTATGCCTCTCCTGGCAGTCTCTGCCTGCATTCTCCACTAAAAATGTCGTGGGTTTGCTCTGGGCCAATTTTTTCTCACCCCACACACAATTGCTATAAGTTTAGAGAAGGTTTATGCAGACAAAAGAGATCTGATGTGGGGAGAATAATATTAAGATTTATTACTAGCAAGATAAAAACTAGATAACTATATATACAACAATTCTAATTAGACAAAAATGCTATGTATTTACAAAAATGCCTCTCCCCCCTTATATCAGTTCGTTAAGAAAAGCAATCACTTTTCCATTTCCAGAGCTTCACGTCTTTTAAATAATTTTGCAGCACTTGAAAGTTCCTCTTCTATTATCTCTAGGACAACAACTCCGATTTGTTGCAGCTGAAACTGCCTCTCTTTCCCTCTCTCTTCTATGTCGGCCTCAGGGCTGGGCCTAACTCCCTCCTGGGCTAAGACTGAAGGCTGGGGGTTACCCAGTCCCTGTGGGGTCT
>NW_020955656.1:479280-621769 GCF_003031625.1 Empidonax traillii | reverse complement strand
CTCTCCTCCAGTTGCCAGCTTTGACCGTGGAGGCTGTGCTATCTCTGCATGGAATTCCTTTTGCAGCATGTCTTGTCCAGGTTCTTCTCTAAAGTTTTTTTTTTCCTCTGTTACAGGAGAGAAGGGGGTCTGGCCCCCCTCACTCACAGACTTTGCCCAGGGTGAGGGGAAGACACCCAGGCCCGACAGGGCCAGCTGCTATGCTGGCTCTTCCATTTTTCTTCTGTGCAATCACCTTCTCTTCCATTTTCTTAAATTTGTAATTGGCAGAGGTGTTACTAAAACTTTTGATTGGCTTTGTTCCAGAAATTCACCTGGAAAAAACAATTTTCAGCCCCTAGGGGGGGCTGGTTGGCAAATCCACAACATGCATTTATATTCCAAAGTGGTGAAACCTGAGGAAAGCAGGTTTATGAACTGTGCTGCTTGCATTCCTTGATTCTACTACAGAATGTCAGCTTACGCTTCAATTCACAAACAAGCACAATGGAAATTGTAACATGGCCCTTTATGCTTTCTTCCAGTGTGGGCTGAATACTAATACAATCAAACAAGGCGAAATAGTTGTCTTGAAAACCCTCAGAAGTGTTAGCTTGGTGGTTAGCTTGGTGGTATTACACATAAGTCTCACTGTTCATTTGCTTGTACTTTTCTGTCAATTGAATCTCTTCACTCTGAAAAGGAAGGAAATAAAATAATAAGGAAATTAAAAAAAAAACCCTATTGTCCTACAACATCATTCTCTTTTCCAGAGTGAAGGTTTTGGAGGAGATTTATAAATCAATTTGCACATTTCGTTTGTAAGAAGGTTTTTGATTAAAGGTACTCTTCCTATTTCAACCTGGCTCATCAGTGGCAATTCTGTAACTTGGGGGCTGTATTTGGACTTGCGGAGGGCCTTAACTCTCTCTTGGGACCTGTCTTTTGCTCACTGGAGCGCTTTGAGCCTCTTCTTGGGGACTGCCCTGACTCAGCTGTGGCTGTTCTTCACTTCAGCTGCAGCCATTTTTCACATCAGACCAGGGTCACCCTGGCCCCACCTGAACCATCCTGTCATGACCAGCCACGGCTGAAAGCTCAGAAATTTCCTTCTCAGGAGCCACACAAAACTGCCATGCTGCCACATGGCCCAAAACTGCTGGGCCCCAGCACTGACCCCAGCCCCACCATTATTACTCCACAGAGTTTGCTATGTCAGAACCCACACCACTCCCTTGATGGTACAGGACTTCCCTTCAGATGAAATATCCTCCCAGGTTTTTTTTATTTTAACTTAGAGGGAAGAAGGGTATCTAGGTAATATTTTCTGTTGTTATTGTTTTGGTTTTGTTCTTTCCATTTTTAGTAAAATTGTTGGGTTTCCTTCTTAATTCAGACTCCTCGTAATTTTTACCTTGTTTGTATTGGGGGAAGGAAATAAAAGAAAACGGAGGGTTCAACTTATTAGAGGTCTCACATCTCAAATGTATTGTCATTAAACCAAGACTGTGCTTAAGTCATCAAGTTTAAATAACCTAAATTTTAGTGTACATGTATGTCAGCTAGCTATCTTTCCTACTATTGCCAATGCAGGAAGGATCCAGCTACCTAGAAGAATTTAGTGTCACTGGAGAAGCCTTAGGATACCTGAAACATCCCCACAGAACTAGAAGATATGATCCATGATCTGCAGAAGAATCATGCTTTCCCACATGAGAAGCTGGAGATCAGGAGAGATATTTCAAAGAATCTCGTATGGAAATAAACACGTGCTTAACAAACTGAGTCATTCCATAGACAAGTATTTTGCATCCAAATCACCCTCTTGGCTTCACTGGTGGTATTAACGTGATCTTTATGGGTTATGATGGAAAGCTGGGTTATGTTTCTAGCATAAATATCAACATTATCTTTTGAGCTAAATTTTACTGCCCATTGCTTGTATTTTTACTGTGTGAATCTCCACTGTACAGTTAGTTTTTGCTAAGAATGACTGGGATACTCTTGTCAATGAGGATCTGTTTCTTGGATAATTTCATTATTTTTTCACAGCTCTATGAAACAGGAAAAAAAGTGTTCTAAAGTTTTTCCTTTTTTAATAACATGTATACTTCACCTTTTAGAGGGTTTATATTGTTGATTTGTTATTTGGTGTTTTTTTTTCCCCTTTTCCTTATGCTTCTTTATCTTCTCTTAAATCTATATTTTGTAATTAAAAAAAAAATTATAAGTACAGTTGTCATGGTTCTTGGAAACCAGGCAAGGAATTTTTTTTCCCTTCCCCCTTGCCCACTGCTGCAGAGCTATTAGGTAAGCACTTAAGAGATGCGAAAAACTAGCTCCCTGGCTAATTGCTGAGCAATTAGTCTCCTAGGAAAAAGGGGCGAGGAGTGGGCTACTGTTTACCTTTTTCCTCTCATCTCCTGGGCAATGAGGGGAGGAATTGGTGTGCGGGGTGGTGGCTGGAACACAGGTTGGAGTGGAGGCTGGTGTCTGTGGCTCTTGACTTACTTGACAGGGAGGGATCCTGCTTGGTTTTTTCATCAGAGAGGAACTGTTTCCCTGGAGGTTTTTTTTCCCTTTCGCCATTCCCATTGGTTTTCTTTTCCTGGTGGTGGTTCTTGTGCACATCAGGGGGAGAGAGAGGATTGTGCAGAGCAGTTTGACCAGCCGGAGTAAGTGAAGGATTGTTTTTTTTTTGTTGTTGTTGTTGTTGTTGTTTTCCTTCCCCCTCTCCCCTTTCCCAGTGTGTGGAAAGGGAAAGAAGGCCTAGTTTTTTGGTTGGTTTGGTTTCTCCAGCATACCCTGGTGACTGGCACAGGACATTACAAGCTCTGCATCTCATGTGACCCAACGGCACCCCCTGTTGACTGTGGTTGGAATTGCACCAAAGGGCACAAAC
Organism: Empidonax traillii; assembly: GCF_003031625.1. Classification (NCBI taxonomy): domain Eukaryota; kingdom Metazoa; phylum Chordata; class Aves; order Passeriformes; family Tyrannidae; genus Empidonax; species Empidonax traillii. Next base: position 618,888 of record NW_020955656.1, on the reverse strand, counting down.
AGAACTGTTTACTTTTTCCCTTTTGCCTGTTTATCGGTTTGTTTTTGAAGGGGATTTTTTTGTGGGTATAAGAGTATTGTTTGGTTGTTTTACTTGTTTCATTTCGTTGTTTCTGCTAATACACACATACCTATTAATAAAGGGCAGGTTTTTTTTTTTTTTTTCCTTTTCCATAATTTGTTTTCCCTCAATTGGAGCCTCTTAATTTCGGATTTATGATTGCTTAGAGGGAGGAGTTTGGGTCTTTTCTCATAACTCATCCTCAGCAAAAGACCCGTGTCTCATTTAAACTGGGACAACAGTTAAGACCTGAAGAATGTCCTTGAAAATGCAAGCATGAGAAACTTATGTATGGAAGAACAAAAGTACAACAGTAATTTCTGCATCTGCTGTATTATACCAAAGTTTGTACATTGCCCAAGTTACTCTAAGGCAACGGTTAATGTTACCAAAGTTTGCATCTCAGCTGTACAAATGTAGTATAAAAATAGATGGTGAAGAAAGACTGTTACTAAAACCAGATTTTTAATTGACTCAGTTCTGTCATAAACTTAATTAGGGTTATGACTATGATGACTAACTTGGTCTACATCATTTAGAGTATTCTTAATAATCAAACTCCTTTCTTACAATAGATATGAATAACTATTGTGATAACTTGTACTACATGACTTAGATAATTTCTAAAGATAAAACTTTTCCTCATAGCAAATAAGAAATTGCATTTTTTTTCAAACTAAAACATGGATTAAAAATAATAACCACTTTATAGAAGTCACTGTTTACTTTTTGAAGTGTGGTTCTGTTAGAAGAGTGATTTTTAAATAAATTAAAGTCTTGGATTTCCTCTGAAAAAAATGTACAATATGATATGCAATTTAAAAAGAAAAAATAGCAAGAAAATAATAACATGAAAATTATTTGGGAACAATATTTCAGAGATGAGAACTTTCAGCAGTTTTTGAAATCTTAGCAATTTATTGAGACAAAGTGCAATGTCACTGGAATAATAACAAAAAATATTTTTTAAAATAATGTTCTTGCTTGTCAGTTCTTAAGATTTTGTTCAAGTTACTGAATAACAAGGAACTCTGAAAACAAGCAAAATTATCAATGCTTATGAATAAAGAGTAGAATGGGGGGGAAAAGAAAAAAGTATTTTTCTGAATCATGTAAAATGTACAGTGTTTTTGTTGAGCTGGTTCTGATAGCAAATAATGAAATGCCATTTCTTTGATAATTAGCAGCTAAACAGACAATTTCATTCCATTTTACAGTTAAGATGACATAGTGTGATGAATAGGTCTATATCACAAGTCACATCTCTGAACTCAATAGAGGTCCTTGTATAAATAATGTTCTCTGTTGTAGTAGTTCTCTGACTGCTTGGTTCACTGCTATATATGTTTTTAATTTCATCTTTTCAAAGCTGCATTTGGTCACATTAGGAGCAAGAGAAGAAAGGAAAGAAGTTTTGTTCTTATCATGAAGTTAACATATTTTAAGGGTCTCATACTTGTAAACTTTCCAAAGTGAAATGAGATTCTATGACAATGATGGAATTAATTTTTGTCCTCTGCTAATCTCAAATATACATAAATTGTAAATTGAACCAATATGTTGCTGTTCTACTGTACAGTTAAATAACACAGCACTGATGATGAGTTGAAATCCTGGGCCATAGTAAAGAACATTTGAAAAAAAATTAAATGCTTCTTCAAAAATGATTCATCATATAAACTCTCAAATTATACGTAGGCAGCAGACATGATACTTCTGCTACTAATGATTCCTTATGAAGGTTTTTTTGTGTGCGTGCATGTGGATTTATTATTGAATTATGAATCATTGAGTTCAATTGCTAGCAGCCATTGTTTCCAAATATACACTTTGAAAACAATTTTCTATCAGTGAACACTTTCTAGAACTCTATTTAGTTTAACTTCTAGGATTTAATCATCAAAAGCTTAAAAACACATATAATATTAGTAAAACACTGAGATTAATCAATTGAATTGCGTGTAGAAAACTCTTTGGTGAGTAATACATTTTGAGGCAGATAATTGCCGTTTATACTTTGTAGTGTAGACTGTTGAAAGAAGTTCTTGGTTTCCAAGAAGTGTCTCTCAGCTTCTCAGATGTCCATCAAAATTTCATCACTGGAACCACTTTTTTAAAAAGTCTGTACATTCACTCAGGTGATGGGCAAGCAGTTCCATTATAGTAAGATTCATTACTAATTCCAGTTAATTTTAGTGGTTTTTTTTCAAGCTTAATTAAGCTTGTATTTCCCCATTAAACCACGCAGCTCACAGTATTTTTTGAAAAAAAAAAAAAAATCTACATTTCATCAGTCTCATTTCATATATAGTTAATAAGTAGAAAATCCTCTTTGGAAATTAAAGAGCCTTTTTACATTATCTTTATAATTAACTCAGTATTAAATTAATAATGGAGACATAGTAAAACTCTAAATTGAAACTTTGAAATACAGAATTACAAATAGGTAATCAAAAGAAAAATACAGATGAAAGAAATACGAGAGGTGAGTCATGAAACTAAATGAGTGAATTTTGTGTGTATGTGTACAAATAATCTCCAAGCTACTGATATTTCTGAGTTCAGGCTATGAACATATTGTGCTACACTTGCAGGCCGTATTGCCTAAGAAATTAGGAATATTTTATTTCACATGTAAGCCAATTCTGCTCTAAGAGAGTAGTTGGACTTCTAGTGTCCCACTAGAGGCATCTTCTATTACTTTTTATTCCAGCAGAATAAAGGTTTAGTCTCCAGGTACTCTCAGCTATGTGATTTATAGCATGGCTGAGTATGCATCATAGAGCCCTCCACACTCCTAGCCACTCAAGCAGCAAGACTGGGGAACTGTTGGAGCTCCTTCTGACTCTCATATATGGATTTTGTACCAGTTGAGGTCAGTACATGAGCCTGGAAAAGAGGAAATCATATATTCCCAGGATTTGCTGCTTCACAGATTTGGAGCATGACAGCTGTTTTGTGTATGCAAGTAGATGAACTGTAAGTCTTATTCCTCAAAACAGACATTCTCTCCAGTCCCATCCTTACTTCTACTTTTGCCATAGTGGGACTCTTCATATTATAGTGGGATTAATGACCCAAGAGATCAGGATCAGCTCATATTTCCAGAGGACTTTTCTAATACTGAATCTTATAAATACTTAGCTTTTACATTCCTTTCCTAAAGAATTTACAATATTGGCATAAATCCTGTTGAAATATCAGTTTATTCTAAAGATAAATTTTACAACAAACCTTCTCTTAACCTTTTGTGATGGTTCGGACTTGACTCCCTGCCAAATGCCCAACCCCCCAGTAGCAGCCCCTCTCTTCCCCCCTTTCTACTTCCCCCAGGGCAAAGGAAAATAACTGTGCAAATTGAAGAACCCGAAAACCAAGCTAGTTATATAAAAAAAATATATATTTTATGTATATTACAGTTAAGGTGCTATGTACACAGCAAACGGGAATCCAAACACCCCCCGAAGGGATAGGGAAAGGGGAAAAAGGGACAAAAGGAAACAAAAAGGGACACCAAATAGATATGCACAATCAAACCCGAGAACTAGTAAAATAACTAGTAAAACAAATCTCACCATGTCCCTTAGAAAGCAGGATTGGCAGACACGGCCAGCACTCTCCAAGCTTCCACGTGGCAGGCCAGTGGATGCTGCAGGCCTCAGCCTTAGATAAGCGAGACCAACGCAGGGACCCACTGTTCCCGAACTCCGGCGGAAGAGAAGAAGAACGAAGGCCGCTCCTCCCCTCTTATTTATACCATGATTTACGTAAAAATTGTATGGAATACTGGGAATACTGCCCCTTCCTTGGTTACAAACTGGTAACCAGGGAAGGCCTAGATTAAAACCACCACACCTTTGTTTGCCAATACTATAATATTTTTACTATTGAGATATCATCTAGGTTTCGAGTGATCATGTTCAATTTTTTGTTTCTTTTTCTGTATGTCAATAAAGCTGAAATGATTTTCAGATCTTGTATAGGTAGAATGCTAGCTCAAACTTTAAAAGGAACTCTGTAACATAAGAGGCAAACCCGCAACATATATGGAGAGAATTAACTCACTTCTTTTTCACAGAATAAACAAATCTGTATGTGAATAAAAATGTATTTTATTTCTAAATGAAAAGTCAAAATACAAACCCACGACCTAATAGAACCAATTCATCTGAAAATCTCAATTGTTAATGTAAATTACATGCATGGTAGCAACACCTATTTCCTCTTAATTCATATCAGTCTTATTTTGTCTCTCTTGCCAAGTGTCATGGGTTATATAACCTTTACAACTGAAAGGGAAGAATTGAAAAGTGAAAGCAAAGCATAATTTGAATGTAAATGAGAGAATTTAAACACATTTCTGAGAGGTGATTCTGATACTTGAAAGACTTTATAAAATGAGATTTAGGTTGGAATGAACAGCATGTTATTGGAATGTAAAGGTTTAAGAATGTTCATTTGCAATTGATAGGATATCAGAAATAGGCCCAGAATAAATTGCCTGAAGACTTCGGGTTTAAATTATGATTAACAATAGTTAATAATTGATAATGATTAATAATAATTACGATATATTAATGTTGTTATATTTGCTGCAACTGTTATTATGAGAGACCATAAAATAATCACAGAATCACAGAATATGCCAAGTTGGAAGGTATCCACAAGGATCATTGAGCCCAACTCTTAGCCTTGCACTGGGCCATCCCCAAAAGTCACATCATGTGCCTGAGACTATCGTCCAAACGCTTCTTGAACTCTGTCAATCTTGGTGCTGATGATTCAGTGAGAAAATTAAAACATTGGATTATTTTGGAATGGACCTTACAGAAGCTGCTAGTGATCAGTCATCATTCCAATTTACTTTCTGCACCTAGGTCCCTTGGTCATGGTTCCTCCCACAGAGTCTTCTAATTCTATGAGTGATATTTTACTATGCAAAAATTCCTAGAAACCTTACAAGGTCCTGTCGTTTAATGTATCATACCTCTTGCAAAAGACATATTACCTCAGGCAAGAGACCATTATTGAAGGTAGAACAGAATCAGGTACAGGAGAATGTCCTATGCATGCTGATCTGGTTTAGCTCATCTAACTTTAGACCTAATATGCCCATGAACAGAGAGAAGTTGTCATAAACTCCCTCCATTTTCAGTGGGAAAAGAAAGGCATCTTCTCACGTTGGATCGCTGCACCCTCAGTTACCAAGAGACTACACAGGGAGCATGAGGAGAATATTTTCTTGGTGCGATTTTTAATTAATACGAACATGTTCAAATTTTCCTTATTTCACCTTGTATGTATCCACAAATAAACATTTTCTTTGGATTATTTATGATAATTATTCCAGTGAAAAGGAAATATGAAGAAGGAGAAACTGGACATTTTGTTCATCTGACTGCTAAGTGATGTCCCAAACCACTCATGGGGCATCAAATGAAGCTCAGATACCTCTTCTGGAGAGATAATCAAAAAGATGCTATACTAAAACCGGAAAAGTAAATAGGAGCAGAAGAAATACAAAATATTTTGAAAGTTGAGTGGGTTAAAATGTCAAGCATAAGAGACAATTTTTTATATTTCATACTTGTTCTTCAAACTAAAATAATCCCCACCAGACAGAAATAAAATGTCTTGGTTTAAAATAAAAAGTTTGCATGACATTATTTTATAAATATACCTAAAAATGCCAAACAGTCATTATTTGCCCATAATTTGATAGTGTTAGGCAGTTATTAAAGACTCACTGTATTGTAATTCACCTTTTTTTTGAACTCTACTGTAACAATTCTTTTTAAGATCCACTGTAAACTGTTGTTATCCTTCAAAAGAAAACAGAAGTTTCAACAGACTACTAAGAGGATCAGAGGACAACATAATTCTAGAGAATATGCTATGTAGAGATCCAAATTCTTAAGTTGATAAATGCTTTATATGACAAAACCATAGAGATAGTTTTACATATATATATAACATCATGATATTAGCAAAGAGTACAAAACCAGAATGTTTTCTTTTGGAAAGAAATCTGGAAAACTACAAAAGCTAATGCTTCATTTTGTCAGGAAAAAAAACTACTTAGGTTGAACTGTGTATAGTGTCCATCTTGGAGCTGGCTGGTATCGGCTCTGTTGGACATGGGGGAAGCTTCTTGCAGCTTCTCACAAAAGCCACGCCTATAGCCCTCCTGCTACCTAAATCTGGCCATGCAAACCTAATACACCTTGAATTAAAATGTATACCAGATGTTGATTATATCTCTTTAAACCATTTGCTGCATATATAAATTTAGAATAGGGTTCAAGATCTTAAGGGTGATATCAAGTTTTTTCTGATAACCACAAACTGAAAAATGCTGGAACTTCAAAGATTCTTGATGCTAGTGCCTGAAAGGAAGCAAAACACTTAACCTCCTGGTGTTTCACTTTATCTAAATGGGAAATAAATATAAAGGAGGAACCTCTCTTCCTGCAACTAAACTTCTCTCTGTTCTTTTTATAATGTGCTGGGTTTCAGGAAGGCAATCTGAGCTTTAGAACATGTATTTTGAGTGGAATATTATTGAGTGAAGTATCTGTACTTCTATGGAGTTTACTTGAGTTCCCCAAAGATTCTATTAAGTAGAGCCTAATGTATAAAAGAAATAGTTTACTCATTGTTTTTCTTCAGAGAGCTGATATGGTAGCAAGGATCACATTAGATACATTCTTGAAATTTATAATTTTGATAGTAAAATGTTTTATTGCAGAACTTTGGCTTTCAAAATGTTATATTGGAATTTAAGATGGTGCTTTTAAACTCTACAGTAGAGACTATATAATGTAATTCAGGGGAACTCCTTTGCAGAAAAGGCAGAAGTTAGGTTCATGGTGTTAAACATTCAATATGACAATTACCTAACCAAGCTTCAGAGGTCTGCCAGAGAGACATCTGTGCTTGCTGTTACCATGTTATGATCTACTTCCATAGGCTCAGTGGAAAGGAACCAATATTTTTATGGTGTTACTCACACAACTGTTTGAAATTATTACTTTAGTGATATGAATCACACATGTTCTCTTCAGAACTTAAAAAAAAGTTTTGTGATGTATCTGAGGAGTGTTTCTGTCTTACACTATTTTGGAGAATGGAACCTTTTCAGAAGATATGTGGGTCCTTCTTAGACAAGTATTAATGACAAAGCTATCTGTGGCTGCAAGAGATGGGACTGGTTAACTTTTGTTGTTTCATTGGTAATGTCTATACAAGTAAATAAAACTGTTCCAGAATTGAAGCCTGTGATTGTCCACAGAGTTTAAATTTTAGCATAGCCCCTGCCATGTGCCAGTCACTCAGACAATTACTGCAGGTAATTGCATGTGCCAGGGATCATTCTCACTTTGGCTCTTTCGAGGGAAAAAAGTGCTTGATGATACATTATTTAACCTGACCTTAAGGGCCAGAGAGTGTTTCTGGCATGTTTAGATTTCTACTGTAGGCATTCCCTTTCAGACCTACATTTTTATGAAATTGAAGGCAATGTAAAGTCAAAAGGGTTCCATTTCCTCTAAACCATTTTGGTACAAATCTTCCTAGGAACTTATAGAAATCTAAGGTTTGTGTGATATCATATAAATTTTACAGGAACTTCTCTACCAATTTCATGGAGTTTCTGTATGGTATCTGAAGAGACAGTATGCACTTTTCATGCAGGAGAAACTCCTGTAGACTCCACTGAGAGTTCCGCCAATGAATGTGAAGAAGAATTAGTTCACTAATGAGTTTCTATGACATAATTAAACTTTATATAACCAAAACCCTGTAGCTCTAAGCAACTTCTAACTCTAAAGCTGTCTTTGAAACACTGTAAGGAACTGCAACATGTAAACAACATCTCAGGGGAACACATTTAAAAGGGAATGGGGATTATGGGATTATGAAGATACAGTCCAAAATACAACTGTAGCTTTTTTTTTCTTTTTCCCCAAGTAACAAAACACATCAAACAGCAAAGGAGAAAGATAGAAGTGGTAAAAGGATTTCAAGCTTACACAAGAGGAAGTAGAATAGAATTTGGGAAATTATAAATATTTTTTTTTCCACCAGGAAAGAGGGGCAATATTGTGAGAAACTGAAAATTTCTCTAGCTGGGGTGGTAAAAACCAAAACTAATAACTATTTTTAATAATTCATGCACAAACTGATAAAAAGTAGTGATATTTTAAGATGGAATGAAAAATTAATAGACATAAGTGATTAAAATTGCTAAGCAAAGTATTACACTATTTTATGAAGGTAAACTTTATGTACAATAATATGTTATCTCTGAAATATACCATAACAAAATGAAGAAAATATCCCAGCAGAAAATAAGGCCCACCCTGGTATCAGCTAGCTCTCTGAACCCATGATTTGCATACAAGGAAGTCTAAACTGTATGAGATAAGTTAGCTCTGCTAACTGTGTCATTCCCCACCTTGCTTTTATTACTACTTAACATATTTCAGAATTTCACTGAGTAGTATTTTAGCTGAGAATTGACAATCTTTTACCTTAACATATAATCAGCCAAATACATTGGAAAATCAAGGTGGTGTTGCAATAAGCTGTGTTCAGAAAGGCAGATTTGCTAAGACTTTTAGGTAGTGGTATAATAGCAATAAAGCAGAGAAGGAACACAGAATTGTCTAAATCATCAGTAGTAATTCACTGATCACAGCAAGATCCATCATGAACTTAATCCAGTTCTTTCTTTTGCATGCCTACTTCCTCATCTAAAGTTTCTGACACATCTCTCCTGGTAGTGATATATATTGTTTAAACTACAAAAATTAGTTAGTGGCAGATGAAAAGCTATATATTCTTTCATCTCCATAGTACCCTGTGGCTTAAGCACTTCTTTCTGTCCTTTGTGTCATACCTCACAATTAACATATTTACATTATTCTCTTGAGATTACTAAAATAGTAATGAATATGCTTGAGCTGGGTTTGACCTTGGCCAGCTGCCCAACAACCACCCAGCTGCTCTCACTCTCCCTCCTCAATAGGACAGAGGAAGAAAATAAGACAAAAATGTTCATGGGTTGAGATAAAGGCAAGGAAACAATTTACCAGTTACTGTCACAGGCGTAATAGACTCACAAAAAATGAAAACACCTTAAACCCACCTGTGTCCCTTTTAATCAGTCTCAGCTGATAAAAAAATCTAATCTCCCCTACCACCTTCGCATCTAGCCTCTGGCAGAATGGGGGAGAGAGACTGGGAAGTGGCAGTCATTTTATAACAGCTCTGTGTTGCTCCTTCCTCCTCATACTTCTTCCCAGCTCCAGCGGTGGCTCTCCATATTCATCTGGCTGCCCTGGCACAAGACATTCCATGGAGTGCAGCATGGATATCTGCTCTGCTGTGATTCTCCACAGGTGATACCTGCTGCACCACTTTGTCTTCCACGGCCTGCAGGGGAATCTCTGCTCCGGTGCCTGGAAGATGCCCTCCAATTCTCCTTCTCTGGCCTTGGTGTTCCCTTTGTTTTTTCTCACTCTTTTTGTCACTTAGAGTCATCTGGAACTGCCTGTGAATGACATGGTGCAACTCTACAGAGGCCACCCTGCTGCTCCCTCACTACCAAGCCTCACCACAGACACCCAACACCCTGCTGTATGCCAAAATCAAGATGTAAGTCTTTATCGCAGACTATAAATACAATGAAAACTTTGTGTGATTAAGACTTTTTAGTATATAGCTGATTATAAACAAAACATCTTTTAGAGAATTCAGTTACTCATCAAGGGAAGAACAAAAGTATATGGATGATGAAATAAAGAACCAAAACACTAAAAACTTTATCTAGACCTTTCCCCCTGACTGAGGTGTTATGACAGTAACGGGTCAAAGCTGGCAGGCTGCCTGGTGTGGTTGAAACCGGCAGGCAACCCAGCACAAGGAAGCCACTAGCTCACTCACTCACCCACCCACTGTGTGATGGGGGAGAGAATCAGAAGAGTAAAAGTGAGAAAAGATAAGGACAATTTAACGCATAAAGTTTGGTGCACAAAGTAAAACAAGGAATCCATTCCCTGCTTCTTATGGACAGGCAGGTGTTCAGCCATGGCCAGGAGAGTGGGGCCCCATCATACCAAATGGTTACTTGGAAAGACAAACACCACCACTCCAAACATCCGCTCTTTCTCCTTCTTTCCCTCCCTTTATATATTCAGCATGACACCACATGTTATAGAATACCCTCTGGGATAGCTGTGGTCAACTATTCTGGCTATGTCCCTTCCTAGTTTTTTGTGAAGCCCCAGGCTCCTCGCTGTAGGGGTGTGGTGAGAAGCTGAAAAGTCCTTGACTAGGTATAAACAAAGCTCATCAATAACTAAATCATCAGTGTGTTATCAGTATTATTGTTATCTTAAATCTAAACCAGAGCACTTTACAAGTTACTAGGAAGCAAAATTAACTCTATCCCCGCTGGAACCAGGACAGTGCCCACTGAAGAAATGAGAGGGGTCTTGCCAATGGTCACAAAGGATTAACTCTTTTAAAAGCCTATCTGGAGGGAGTATGCTGACATTATGATAATGACCATAGACTTAAAATCTGTGTAAACAGTGAATCAGAAAGATAAAATTATATTGTTTACTGAGAATATTAGTTTAGAAAACAATAGATCCTAAGTGATCTCCTTCATGTTTGCAGATAAAATCTTGAATATACAATGCACAAATTTGAATCTGAAAAAATTTTAAGCAGTAGGAAAAAAACCAGACCCATTGATGACATTGAAAAAGTTTAATTTCCTTTAACAATGGTAAATTTGGAACTGGTAGCATATGCACAAATATAGACGAAGAAGAGAACTTCCATGAAGGTATTAACCAAGTGTTCTCTGGGCTATTGCAGCAGACAAAACAAAACAAAAACCATCACTACACAAATAAGAGAGAAAAATCCTAAAAGTGTTACTGGTGAAACCTAATTTTGTAGAGTCTATGCACCATGTATTAGCCTTGGAGGAAAGTAAAGGTTGCAGGAGACAGTTAATGTTGAATGTAAGCACTACTGATGTTTTAGAGAAAATCTTTTAAGTGGAGAAAGAATCCTATTTCGAGTGATTTCTCCTCAGGTTCCAGAAGACCCAGTGCAGCAGTTTAGTTTTGTTCAGTAAACCAATAAAGCACATGTTTAACTCACAGTGATTACATTTGTAAGTGGTGAAAGTGCTTATAATTAGACATGAACTCTAACCCTTTGTTGAACATGGACAGATTTAAGTATTGTTAAGGAAACTTCCCTGCCTGACCATCCAGGAGTCACTCTGGCAGTCACACTTGCACTACCTGAGCTGGGACCAAGGCCATTCACAGCTACAAACTCCACTCTCACACAGTCAGACCAGGTTTCCTTAGTGGCTCGGTCCAGGTTTCCCATAGCAGAGTCTCAGATGTCCAGATCCTTCAAATAGTTTAATCTTAGTGCAATAACTAAATAACAAAATAATAGCTCAAGCTGGGTGCCTCCAAGGACGGGTCCCAAACAAAGGAATTCCTGGCCATTTATGCCCTCACAGTCTAAGCACAGGAAAGTCTGGGAGTCATGGGATCCTGCTGTATGTATGAGTGTCCACTGACCTGGCTGTGCCACAGGTCCCTGTGCCCTTTGTTGTGCAAAGGGATGGCAGTTCATGGCCTCTTGCCTGGGGCTCCTGTCCCCCAGAGCTCAACCTGCAGCTCGAACTTCAGCTGCACACCAAGCTACCTGCACTGAATGTATTCCTCAGCAATATGTTCTTATTCAGCTGGAATGCAAACACAGGGTTGCTACAAGGAGGCATCTCTGTATCCCAAAACAAGGTAGGGGATATAGCCCACCTGACTGGCATCTCTCCTACCACTCTTGGATCATGTATTAAAAGTTCTGCTCCCTCCAGCTTTTATAGTTTGATACCCATGTGTATTTTCAGATCCTCCATTAGGGATAACAGCACAGTAATTGAACGTTGTATTTTTTGCAAGAAAAGGTGATGACTTTCAAGCCTTTGAGTCTTGCCTTTACTTGTGAAGATTTTGCTTATAACAAAATGAAAGCTTGTATACGTATCATTTGTTTCCCATCACTCTAGACTGCATAGGCGTGATGTATTTCAGGGGAGTGGATCTGATCTGGTGCCACTGGAGCCACTGAGAAGCTTTATAATCCATTCCCCACTGCATCTGGCTCCTGAAGAAGTTATGAGATTTGACAGAGTACCACAAAACTGAATAGATGAAAACTGCAATGAGCATGTGATGCTCCGCCTGAACAAATGAGTCTTCCCAGAACTGATTGTGCCAAGATATCTGAGCTGGTTTTCTCTAGTGCCAAATCAAGTTTGACAGGGTTTATTAGCTTAGGATCAAGGCCATGGAAATATAGCTATTTTGCTATAGCTTGAATTCTTATCTTAAGGATTGTGCCTCATTTAATAAATCCTATAGAGTTGAGCTGGTGCCTCATAATGCCAGCTTGGCTGCCTTTATCCATTTTACATTGCTTTGTTATGCTCTGTTTTGAAGCTTGATAATCCACCATTTTAAAGGGCTGATGGATGATTGAATCTCTTTGACTATAGCTCAAACAGTTTTTGATCAGGCAGAAACAAGAATCTGCTTTTAAGAAAACAAATGCTTACTGGTAGCAAAGGGCTCTCCGTCACTTGATTTCTCCTTTTTTTTTTTTTTCCCCCTTCAATGAATCAAGCCTAGAGAAGTCAAAAATCTTTATTGTTAGACATCCTAAAACATGAAGTAAGTAGGTATTTACTTTCTCTTCACAGTCAAAGGTGCACATAGCAGCTTTGGTTCTTCCCTTTAATCTACCATTGTGTGTGTAGACTCTTAATTCTCTAAATCAGTAATTTAATATTTTAAAGTTAATAAATAATTTTTGTTGCATTTCTATGTAAAAATAAATCACTATTTTTTCAAACATGCCTGTTATACTGAAAAGATTTCCTAGAATCTTTTGTGGAAATTATTCTTTGACCAGTTTGTTCTAAAGTGTTGTGGATTTTTTTTTAATACAAAAATTTTGAATGGATGGGCAGAAAAAGGGTGTCTTCTAGTTCTGTGACTGTCTCTAAGAATTTCTGGTAATAATAGGAATGATTAGAGATACAGAAATTCTCTGCCTTTCATATCCTGCAATATATCCTGCTTAAAGTGTATTCCTTCAGCAAATAATCATGACAGTAAACTCAGCTGCAAGAAAAGATGAAGAACAGTTGTGGTTTAACTGGACAGGCACAAAGCCATTTGCTCACTGCACCCCAGTGTGGTGAGGAAGAGAATCAGAAAAGACAGTATTAATGTGAATATGTGAATTAAGATAAAGATAATTTAGGACAGAAAAGAAACTTTTGATGCTAATCTGCTAATTTCTACTACTCACAATTTAACCGTCAAATTGTTGTGCTGGAGCAGATAATAGGTGTATGGCAGACATTAATCAGCTTTAGTATAAATCAGTTAAAAAAGTCAATTAGACAATGAAAAACCCGGCTTTATTAGTCCTAGCGTTCATTAGCCTACTGACTTTAAGAGGCATTATTTCACAGAAACACAGAATGTGCAAAGCTGGAAGGGACCCACAAGAATCATCGAGTTCTACTCCTTGGTCTTCACAGGACTACACCCAAGAGTCATACCACGTGCATGAGAGTATGATCCAAACGCTTCTTGAACTCTGTCAGGCATGGTGCTGTGACCACTTCTCTAGGGAGCATGAAACTGGGCCCAACCATCCTCTGAGTGAAGAATCTCTTTCTGCTGTCTTAAGTAAACCTCCCTTGAAACAACTTCAGGCCATTCCCTTCGGTTCTGTTACTGGTCACCACAGAGAAGAGATCAGTGTCTGCCCCTCCTCTTCCTCTCACAAGGAAGCTGCAGATTGCAGTGAACACAGAGGTATAGAAGACTTAGAAGTAATTTGCACAAGGAAATGCAATAAGGATCAATTTTTTGATTGATCTCAATCTCAAGCTGTTAAATACCTTCCATATTTTTTTCTGTAGTTGGACATCTGAAAAGCTTTTCCTTTCATTCCACATCATTAAGGGTCTTTCCTCTGAGTTTTTGCACAACAGTACAGTAGAGGTTTATCAGCAGCAGATAGCTTTGCCGATAAAAACTCAGATAGTATTTTTCATTTGATAGCTGATTAGTAACAGTAATTATAATTCTATTAAGCAGTTGAAGTTATTTTCTGTAAATTTTGATAAAGCCATATGCTTATAAGTTGGAACTAATAATCAGAGGAAGATGTCTCTTGTTTTATTATTAAAAAACAGTCTTACCGTTTATTATACATTAAAACTGTGGTGGAATATCTATTTAGTGCAGGGACTGATTTGTTGCAGCCTGCTGCAGGAAATTTAATTGATGGAGAGTCTGTTTCTGAAAGCTCTGCAGAACCATGAATGACTCCAAAGGCAAGGTTATTAAATACCCTAGGACTGGACCAGAGTTATTTCCGTGAACAGCAATTAGGCTGCATGTATCAGATTCACAGCATATTCACAGCACAGTTGGAAGGGATCCACAAGGACCATAGAGTCCATCTCTTAAGTGAATGGCCAGTACTGGGATTGAACCCATGACCTATTAACATCATGCTCTAACTAACCAAGCTAATATGGAGTCTAATGGTTTTACCAACTTTGTATTTTCACTCGAAATAGCCTCAATAGCCCTCATTAGATCAAAACTGCTAAAATGATTCCTATTTAAAATAAACAACTCTACTTTGTCCTTAAAAGTCCAATCAATCAATGAAAAGAATGAAGTCAAAGAAAAAGCATTAAGGAAACTAGCTTTAGAAAGCAACATTGCAATATGCCTCTGATTTTTCGAGCTATGACTTTAATGTGAAAATCTTTGGCCATTTTAGCCTAACTGGATGACAAAGAGAGAAAAAGTCTTGTTATACTAATCCCTGTCAAAAACCTGGAGACAAGAAAGCATTCTAAGGTGTTGGACGTTTTTTGTTGTGCAAAGACAGGTAGATCTTATATAACATACTTCTTTGCATATATGGAATTTTTAAAATGCATTAAGTCTTTAAATACAGGCATTGGGCCTTAATCAGCTCTTGGGTAAGGTCAGTAAGATCAGTTTGAATTATGTCAGTCGTGCATTTAATTGTGATCCAAGAAACACTTACTCTTAATAATTCGACCTAAGACATATAGAGAAAGGGTATGGAAACCAGAAGAAACAAATGTGAATAGTTTAGAAAATAGATAAAAGTAACATAAAAGTTTATAGCTCATACAGCTGTGATTCACTGCAGCACATTTTGTCAAGTATTTGTGGTACTGATTGTTAGGAGAGGCATGATGCAATTATATGTTACTGTTTAGTTTAGGTTGCCTGATAGACATCCATGTTCCTAAATTACTGTCTAGCCCAGCTCTAAACCTCCTTCTCTTTCTGCAGTCTGTTGGGGAAGCAAGAACCTGTTGTCCCACTTCAACTTCCTTAGTCAGTCCAGTTTAACAGAAATCCTTGTTTCAAGGGGATCCCTTATTATTTCCTGAAGATGCACAGAAAATATGTATTGCAAGTCATTTACCTCCCTTGCATTGGAAGAGCTGGAGACAAAAGGTCACCTTTTACCATTCTAGTAGAGTGGCAAGACAGAAAATAAGATATTAAATGTTCATTTATAGTCAAATAGTAGCTACAGTAAAATCTTAAGCAAAGAAAAAAATACATGACAATTCCTCAGATGTAATATCCAACAGCAGTTTGGATCCTAAAAGGGGAGTTCACCATCTTAAAGGGATGGTTGCAAAATGCTCTCTTCCCTCTTGATATAGATTTTCATAGCTTTTTCTTGTCTCTATAAATGCTGGAAGAAATTATGAAAAGAGTATCAATCTAGACACGTTGTGTTCTAGAGATTCTGAGCTCTGTCAAAAATAGCTTATTCCAGGGTACATTATTTGAATTTTCATACTTCTTATCCTGCTGATTGATAATGGAGATAAAAAACTTATTGTTGATATATCTTTCCAACTGATTTATGTAACTTTTTCCATGGATAAGTTTGAGACTGTCTTTTTTGCATTACAGTGGTCTCCAATAATTTGTGTAGCAGTAAGAGAGGAATTACAATGACAGAGAAAATCAGTAAGATATAATGTTTAGATCTGACTCATTGCCAGCTGTGAGTGCCCTGATCAAGTGCTTTAAATTTAATATTTAATGAATAATGACTAAAATAAGAAACTAAATGACCTGAAAAAGGAGCAAATGAAAACCACTCAGAAGAACTGGCATGTTAGAAGGAAAAAATGGAGTAGAGAGAACTTTAAAAGTTTTACTTGTTTTCACTTCTTGAGTTGGTTGAAATGTTGATACATGATCTCTTCATCATGACCTTAGGAACAGCACCTGCCCAACAGGGTGCAAACTTAAGAGCTGTCACTGCTAACCCAGAAGTTTGCAGGCTATCCCCCCTCTATTGTCAAAAAATGTAGGAAAAAACAACCCTTTGAATTAAATCATAATAACTACTAAGGAAAAAAAGTCATGCAAACTGGTCATTTTACCACATTCTCATTTTACCTTATTTCGGGATTTGTTTGTATTATATCAAGATGACATCAGTCTTTGGCCTAAAAACTGTGGATTTTAGTATTTTGAAATTCTGTACCTTTCCACTTATGTTTTTTCTTCACTGAAATGCAATACTCCCTTGCTGCAGTTTTATTTCCCTTCATATTACATGACAGTTCCAACCTTTCAAGGACTTTGACTATGTTACAGTTTCCACTGGAGTTGCATTTTGAGGGAGGAAATCCTTTACCTTCCTACAGAATTTTGTTTGTAGTTCCATCTGCAGACTTAATATTGAGATTTTACATTTCAATTTTGATGTGGCACTGATATATAACAATGTAACATTGTTGACCTCAATGCAGTCTGCCTTCATTTTGATTCATCATGAACTGATGTAGGCAAAGTGGTTTCACAGTGTGCCAGAATTAGATACTGCCCAGAAGGATAACTCACAGCACCACAAATAGACACACTCATTCCCTATCAATTTGATAGAGGAGTTAAGTTCCTTAGAAAAGTAATCTACAAAATCTGTGGGTGCTGATGGAAAGCCACTCAGAGCGAGTATAAAATATAGTGGTGATTGAGAAGTCTGGAATTTCTCACCAGCTTTTTTGACTAACTCAGGACTTGAACTTTAGGCTCTTGGATCATTTGAAAGCTAAGATGGGTGGGCACCTATCTGAGCAAGGCTTACTCTATTCAAAACCAGGTAAGTGGCCTTAGATCTCTTACTTAAAAAAAAAAAAAAACAAAAACAAAAAACAACAAACCCACACCAAAAAAAACCAAAACCAAACAAACAAAAACCCCAAACAAAACCACACATAAACAAAAACAAAACCCACACAAACAAACAAATGAAACCCCCTATTTCTGGAATTAAAGTAGTCTTCCAAAAAGCAAGTAATTACGGTTTACTTCCAATGTCAGCCAGAAATTATTCAGATGCACCCCACTACTTTCGGAGGACTTCTGCAACTTCCAAACAGGATATGTCATCCCTTCATTCAGGCCTATAGAGAGGATATCTGGCTGATGTCTGTAATATATCAGTCTCCTCCACAGTGAGGTTCAGACTACAAGTCTCCAAGTATAGGTGAATTTTTATGACAAAGGAGAGTCAGATCTGGTAAACTCTGACAGCTGCTGAGGTTGAGTGGTTATATCAAAGTGGTTAGTGTCTTCTCACAAGTAACAAGTGATAAGAGGAAATGGTATCAAGTTGCTCCAGCAGATATTTAGATCAGATATGAGGAAAAATTT
Source organism: Empidonax traillii (assembly GCF_003031625.1). Classification (NCBI taxonomy): domain Eukaryota; kingdom Metazoa; phylum Chordata; class Aves; order Passeriformes; family Tyrannidae; genus Empidonax; species Empidonax traillii. The sequence goes on along the minus strand of NW_020955656.1, from coordinate 600,976 downwards.
CTTCACTGAAAGGGTTGCCAAGCATTGGAACAGGCTGCCCAGGAAAGTAGTTAAATTTTCATCCCTGCACGTGTTTAAAAGATATGTAGGTGTGGCATTTAAGGACGTGGTTTGGTGGTGGACTTGATAGTGTTAGGTTAATGGTTGGACTCGATTTTAGCAGTGTTTTTCAACCTCAGTGGTTCTATTCTGTTCTTTTTAGATATAAGACATCTTGTAGGAGCAATGTGAAATCTATTGACAATAAAAATACCAACCTACTCAGAAAATTTAAAGATTTCAGAAATTAGCTGTTTCTTACAGGTCTCACAGTTAAGGTCTGATAGCTAAGTGCTGCTGCTTAGAAAGGTACTTCCATGGCTGCCCACCCAGTATATCGGCGGGAGATTATCAATTCTGAATAAGATGCAACAGAAAGCAGTCTATTCCTCAGCAGAACCATTCACAGCTCAGAGTTCACTAAAACAAACTGTCAACTTATGAGCTTCAGTCACTGTGCTCTGCTGCTCAATTCTTAAAAAATTTCTGCTATTTTTGACAAGATAAAAGGCAGGACTTCTTAGTCTAAGACAATAAAAAGGTTTGTATACCACCACTTTTTACAAACCAGAGAGAAGGACTTTAGGATCTCGGATTCACAGAACAAAACTTAATGTTGAGGTTGCTTTCAGAGGTGTCTCAGTTGCTATTTAAAATGTCTGAAGTATTCAACTTCTTGATATAAAGACAGTGTCCTAGGTCCCACTTGATCCTACACAATTGATGCAGCAAGTCATAACAGAGAAAGAATCAAAGATTTTATGACACACATAGAACTTGTATGGATTTCATTTTTACACTGAAACTCTAACCGGACAAAGTTGGAGGCTACAAGTCATTCTGATCTGTTACCTCCACTTTGATGTGAGAGTGCTTATTTTCCATTACAACTGTTTTGTTGTTCTGTTTACAAATGAAAACAGTTGGAAGTCAGGAAAAATGCTGCTTTGCTGACAAGCCACTCTGTCAGAGGTCTGACACAATAGTAAAGTACTTCTCTGTCCTTGACTTCTCAGTACAACAATAACCTTCCTTTGCTTCAGATTCCTCAGTTAGTGTTACATGGAGCTCTGATACCTGTCGCCTGAAGTCAGAATTTAGATAACTATAACATGGTGTGTGAAATTGCAGTCAAGACTACGGCATAGAAAATTTCTAAATAAGGCAGGCAGAGCCTATGTGAACATTACAGTATGCTGCAGCATAAATTTGGCAGACTGTACAGCTAGGCACCCTTCTAAATGTTTAACCTCCTTGATGTGCTTTTGAAGTTAGATGCTCTGTAGAAGTAACCAAATATATACTACTCCATACATATCTGAAAATGCACGGAATATAATTTAATAATAACATTTCAGGCTGGTACACATGAATCTTTACAATTTTACAGTTCTCCTCTGTCACAATACCACAACATTTAAAAAGGTGTATTTTTAAAATGCATTGACTTAATGTTTCTCTTATTGGCTTGCATGCATTTTTAGATAATGTAAATAGTAAACTGCTGAGGTTAAATTTGATTTACATTTTCAGTATAGGCATGGGAAATTATAATACCAGGTGCTACTTCTCAGCTGGATTTATTTAATCAACATGCCCAGAGCATGGAGGAAATACTTAATGATATTAGCTGCAAAAGGACAGTACCCAGAAGTGTCAGAGCACAGCAGGACAGAGCCACCCTACCAGTCTCAGGAAGATGACTTTTTGTTAGCAGCCGCCAAGGAGAGGAAACTGCTTTGGCATCAGTGCAATGATATTTAGCCTTTCGCTTGCCATATAAACATGCCTAGGAGTGTAGCTGGCCAAACCCCAAATACACTGCAGTGTTTGGGACCTTTTCATCAGCAGTGTTTTTGATAAAGAAGAGAAATGGATGCCTGGTATGTTTTGCTTTTTCATAGGTCCTCATAGCAGAGCTAAAATTACGGAGTCATTGATAAAATTTACAAGAGCTAGATCTGAAAGCTACAGACCTGGTGATTAATTGAGGTCTTCAGAATCTAGTAGGAGGACACAAATAAAGAGGGCACTGCTGGAGCATTCTTTCTTTGCCTAGTTCATTACTCTGGTCCAGATAAGAGAAAAATCATATAGCCCAGTGACTTGTCAGAAGGAGAGTTGGAAGCTCAGCTGCAAAAGTAAATCAGATTTTTTTGCTAGCCATGAAGATGATTTATACAACAGAAAAGTAAACCAAGAACACGTTTTTACATCATTAATGCATTTTCAACATGATATAGGGCAAAAACAGTAAAAAGAGCACTTCAAGTCACACATTATCAACAATACATACAAAAATTTAACCACCGAATATGTATGAATAATAATGTGTGAATTAGACCCAGTAGCCACTAAGTATGTATTATTTTATTCTAAGAAGTTGTATGAACATTTCACCTAGGAATAATTAAAATCTACTAGATAAACTGACCTGATGCAACAACAAATATGCAGCCTTTGCAGCAAATTATTAGCTTATGTATTAGAAACAATTTTTTTTTTCCGTTTTTCTTCTGCCATGTAAAACCTGAAGCATGGGTCTTGACTGTTCAGGGCAAGGTTGGGAAGACAGAGAAACATTATAGTCTTAAATAATCATAATTAGAATAAATGTGGCAATATTTTATATAATACAGGGCAAGATAGAGTGAACTATGTGAAGAAAAGTGAACCGAGTCAAATTCCAGTAATTCCAAAAATCCATAGATAGAAAACCCTTCTATATGGATCAGATGCATTACAACTAAGCAAAACATTATTAAAATTTCAGGATCTTTTTCTTTTCCTCTCTTCTTCTACTTCTTTGCCTGGTCATTGTTAAGTGAGAAACTCTGTGCTTCAGTTTGTTAAAAAAAAAAAATATTGGATAAAACTGTGTCAACCACACATGACATCACTTTTATCTTACATTTAGTATATAACATGGATTTTGGGCCACAAAATTAAATTGAGTTTACCTTCACCTAATTTCTACATGCTAATGTGATTGATCAAACACTGCCTTGAGATGAATGGTTTATTTTCTAAAAGTGATTGTAACTAAAAGAAATGAGAATCTTTTTCTAGTAACAAGTAACTCGAATTTTGAGGTAATGGTGTGAAAAATTACAGTAAAAATCCATTGGCATCTGAAAGTAAACGTTCTTTAGAATAATAATATGTGTTCTATCCTACATATGGGGTTAATTCTGAATATATGGTGAGATTACTCAGAGATTCTGCAATTAATAAGGAACTTTGATGTTGCAGAGTTAAAGAATTGTTTTCAGCTTTTAAATTCCCTGTTAAGAAATTTCTGGAACTAAGATTAAGCTGCCATGTTAACAGATTCTGAATGAATATGTGTCCCCAAATATTCACAGAATCCAAATCTTATTACAGTCCACAAAAAACATATCTTAATAAAATATAGCTTACTAAATATGACTTCAAAACTGACAGATGGAAATGAACATTTTTCTTTTACATGTATTTGAAAACCTCTATAATTTTCTAGTGTGATTCCATATAAAAAATTACCTAAACCATTAAGATTACTTTTCAAAAAGCCAACTGCCCAATAATATCCACTTTTCAGTATTAAAATCTTGTCCATCAAAGAAATATGAAATTTAGCTTACTAAATAGCTTACCATATAGCTTGCTTTTAAGAGTTAGCTTCAGAATATTTTAAGAGATGAATAAATACAGGAAACCTAACTAGACAGTTAAAAGCACTAAGCATAAGTATCATATAATTATTTACCAAATTTTTATAATTGTTCTTACCAATGTTTTAATTTTAAGAATAGTTAAGTAAGTAATATTTTCTCTGCAATTTTATGCATTTTACAGCATAATGCTGCAAAAAGGATCAGGAGAGTTTCTTCAGATCAAATATTCCTGATTTATGAGGAAAAGAATGTTAGCACAATATTTTCACCCTTCAGAGATTAACAGGTGCAAATTTGCTAATCTGGAAAATGCTTCTTTAGCAGAGGAGATTGTGTTAGCTATAATGGGATTTGATCCAATAATTACTCAATTATCAACATATTTAGTTGTTTAATTACTGAAACCTGTGTCCTCTTTTACAAGTCTGTTTATACCCTTATAATTTTGGGAAAAATATTGTCAAATTCAATAGGAGTTGAAAGTCAAAGGTAAGCATCTTCATGGTGCAGACTGGAAGTTTACAGCTTTATTAAAGATAATGGAGTCAAATTTATTTATGCTACCTCAAGATCACACTCTGGGATTCTTTTTTAGGTAATGAGACATGCAATTAAAAGATATGTATTTACCACCTTTCCCAACATTGTAATAAATGATTATGGTGAAAACAATTCAAGCAGGCAATGACAGAGCAACAATCGAGGAGAGACTCCAAGAATGCCACAGTAACCATGAACATTATTAGGCAGTTAAAATGAACATCTCAAACACAGAGCAAAGTCATCTGTCTTCAAAATTTGTAAAAAAACAGGCAGTCACTGCAGAATGTGGTTTGGTTTTGTTTTATTTAGAACCACTTTAATAGTCTCGCTATTAGAAAATAGTGTCAGTAAATACTGTCATAAAGTGGAAAAATATATGGCTTTTATTTTTTTTTTTAATTTAGGGTGAATTTGCTGCTCCTTATAACTTGAAATGCAACGAATCCACAAAGGTGTGATGTGTTTGTGGTGTATTTTGAGTTTTACTGAAAGAACTTTCTTCCACATGTAATGTTCTGAACTATTAATGGTAGGCACAATAACAACTCCTCTAATACAGTTTAACTCTTTTGAAAGAAAAAAAGTATATTTGACTAAAATTAGATTTGATAGGGAGGGGGAAAACCCCAAAGTTATTGTAGCATATAGTGTATTCAAGGGAGCTCAAACTGAAATAGGACTTTCTGAAATATACATATGCATTCAAACTGCTATAAACTCTTTCTCTTTAACAAGTGGTACTTCAGCTACTGACAGAAAAAGCAGCATCATGAGGTTTGATAATAACAATATTCTCTGAATTATTATTGCTGTCATTCACATAGATTTTCCATTGATTGCTGTCATTTTAAGTCCCCATATCTCATCCTAATTTGAGTAGCTGCCTGATGGAAGTCATGTGTAGACTGAAAAATTAGCCCTTTCCATCAGAGTGTTTGGGTGAAAGAGGGATTGCTTCTGTTACTGTCACGTCTGGAGACTAGACAGGATGAATGCTTTGCAATTATGTTAATATTAAAAATTTATTATTCTTGGGGAATTAACATAGCTATTTATAATAAAAGAACCATGTGTGTCTATGAGTGTGTGCACTCTGAAGGTGTGAATTCATTTCACCTAAGTGTACCTGTGTAATTAAGATTCCTAAGTTAGTAAGAGCAAAAGGTTGCATCTGGTCTAAACTAGATCTTTGAACTAAACTGGATTATCCAAATAACCAGAACTAACAAATCTCATCTTTCTTAAAGGCAATAAGAAAATTAGGAGTTTCAGAATACAAATAATTTGATCCAGAAAGAAAAGCATGTCACAAAGTGTCTACTTTATTGTCTATATAGAGTCTAGATGGTTGGATGATTTCACTGAGTCAGAAATTTCACTCCCTCTAAAAGTGCATCATTATTATCAAACAGACTAATAGAGGCACTGCAGAACTAGCAAATGCAGGTATCAAGCGTGGTGAACCCAGATCCTTCCCATTTATCATGGTACAAAAGGAAATTTAAAAAAGTGCCTTCAAATTCCTTTGCTCTGCCAGGAACACTGTCTCCTAAGGAAGTGAATAAATGACTAATGCTGAGAGAGAGTTATTGACAAGTGGATAATGACTATTGTGTGCTTGTGAAACAAATAATTGCCTGCTTTTTAAATCATGACCTCGGAACTCCATCTGCAATGCATATTGTCTGCATTACTGCTTGTCTCCTCAGCCTACTTTGTGTTACTGTTTTTGTCTACTGTCTCAGGCCTTAGCTGAGAACAACAGGCATGAAAGAGTTCTTTAATTTTAGTATTTATCTGAAGTCAAAATAATTAAATTTTTTACAAAAAAATTCTGTCACAACCTGAAGTGTTTTCTTCTCATGGTGGATGCCTGTTACACAAACCCCTAGAGAGAGTGAATATTCTGCTAATGAGAATGTAGCAGTAATGAATCATTGGAATCTATGTCTTTGTCACAGAACAAAGATGAATCAGCTGAAATACTATCTGGAAGATTATAGGTCCAGAGTGATGGTTATCATTAGCAAAGTTAAAGGTTTCACAGTGATTTGTATACTGAAACTTTCAAACCTCACAAAACTGCTTACAATTGAGTTTGCTTAGGTCCAGTTAATAATTCTGAATATCTCACTAGCTTGTTGACAGCTTCTTGCTGAAGATCATATTCTGATGAAGCAGATAATTTTAAATACTTTTTTTGCCTTTTGAAACTTAATCTAAAATACTTCTGGGAAAAAAGGAAGATGCTCCAATGCTTACTTTTCTTGATATATGCATTTGGGGGGAAAAAAATGTAAAAAGTAATGATATTTCCTAACTGAAAGGTTACTCAAATATCTGAAAACTAGAGGTAAATAGCTGCATGAATTTGGAACAGATGAACTTCACTGGGCTTGGCAGAAAAATGCATCATGTGTCCTTGCAGATTTTGTCATCCATTTTATTTGACTACTGCCACATACTATAAATTTTGATTAAAGAACATACACAGTGTTTTCTTATCCTTTTTGTACCATTCGTAAGATGAAATGGTTTCCTATTTTCCTTTGATCAACAATAAAAAGACACTGGAGAATTATGAGCCCACCAGTGCTTTAATATCTATACTTGCTGTAACATTTGAATAAAAATCAAAGCTGAGCCCTAACCTACATTTCCAGCCAGATGCAACACTACAGGTTTATAGTGGGCCGAGCTTGGCTGGCTGGCCCAGCTGCCCTCCCAGTGTCCCTCTTCAGCAGAGAAGGGTGAGAAAATAAGATAGAAAAGCTCGTGAATAGAGATAAGGACAGGGAGATAACTCACCAGCCAACATCACTGGAAAATAGACATGAATTGGGGAAAATTAATTGAATTTATTGAGAGAAAAAAAAATGTAGCAGTAATGAACAAAAATTAAACCACCTTTCTCTTCACCTCTTTGTCCAACGCTCAACTTCACTTCTTTATTCCCAATCTTTTTACCTTCCACAACAAGCTGTCCCAGCACAGAGCCTTTCAATGGAGCATAGTCTTTCAGGAATAGACGACTCCAGCAGGCTGAAGTTCCTGCCAGAAAACCTGCTCCTGCATGAATTCATCTCCACCAGCTGCAGCTCCTGCCAGTATGCTGCTCCAGCAAGGGCTTTCCATGGACTGCAGCTACATTAAGGGCATCTCCATCTGCTCCAATGTGGAGTCCTCCAATGCTGCAATGCAGGTATCTGCTCCACCATGGTCATCAATGGGCTACAGGGGGACAAACAGCTTCTCTATGGTTTTCTCCAGTGGCTGAAGAGGAATCTCTGCTCTGGTGCCTGGAACACCTCCTCCCCCTCCTTCTTTTCTTACCTGGTTTTTACTCTCACATTTTCCTCACTCCTCTGTCTCACAGCTGTGCAGCAGTTTTGCCCTTTCTTAAATATGTTTTCACATATGTGCCACCACCTTGTCCAAGGAGTTCAGCTGTTCCCTGTGGTGGGTTTGTTGGAGTTGTCTGGAATTGGTTGTGTTCCATATGGGGCATCCCTATCCACTCCTCTCAGAGGCCATCATTGAAGCCCTCTCACTACCAAAACTTTGTCAAGGACACTCAATAAAAGGTGTAAAGCAAATAAAAATCTGCAAAAAGCATTTCACATGAATAGTAGGGAGATTTGGCCTAAAACTTGCAGTAATAGCATCACAAAGGCTGAGAGGCAAATCCATTAGCATTATTCTGACTGACAGACAGCCCTTTTCTTTTCCCCCTCCATGTGTACAAGGACAGTTCATTCAGCTCCAGCTTTTGGTTTATACAGTTTATTCTGCTGCACCTGCTCCTGTACCATATTTTAGATTCTACATATTTGGCAGCTGAAACTACTGTATCTTTAGATAATGATTATTATTCCTCAAAACTGATCTGAACATCAAATCTGCTCATAGGATTAGGATGGAATTCAACCAATAACTGTGAAAAATTTGTACGACTTAACATTTCAAATCAATGGAGTTGACAGTTCTAAAAGAACCAGAAAATCATGGTTAGTAGGACTATACAGAGAGACTATAGAAAACTTTTCTCACCACCAGTTGATTTAGAATCTGAATGCCACTGGATGGCATATGACTGCATGGGAGCTATTTACTTGTAGCATCATCTGACCTAGAAGCAACATAGAGCAATCTGGTGTAAATAATTGGTAATGAGCACAATATCAGCTATCTAATTTTGAGGACTATCAACTGTACAAAAATGAGTGCGACATTTCTTGAGTAGGACAGAGTTCCTTATAATCTCAGAATTAACTCTGCTATGGTATCAGCTGTACTATATATCTTTTGTCTAATAACAGAATAATATTACTAAAGCTCCTTACAGGGATAGAGGTGTGTGTTATCACACCCAAATACTTTTGTTTCAACTTACTGAATCCCATGTATTTTCTTAAGAGTCCAGTTAAAAATAACTGAGAAGGTATCTGAAAAGTTAGACAAACACTTTAGTATTTAATTTTTTGATTTGGTTTTTTTTTTATTGCTCTCTTGGTTTATTGGGTCTTTCAGATACTTATAATTTGTTGCTTCTCATGACACTTTAAACTCACAAAGAAAACAGTGACTTTGAATATTGAATATGGAAAATAAATGTTTCCAATTTTTGCTCGCTTTCTATTTTTTAAGGTATTGCTACTGAATAGTTTTAGGGTTAAGGGAAAAGAAGTGAACTGATGGCAGATAAGACATCAAAATATCTAGAGTTCTGGAAAAAAATCATATGAGCATATCAATCTGAGAGACAGTAGGCCTGGATTTCATGGAGGATGCCAGAAAACAGTAAATTAATTAGAAAAGAAAGGTTATCACCTTTAATGAATTTAATTCTCAAAAAACTTACAAGAGCTTTCAAGAGAATGTTTATTTATAAGTTTCTGAACTTAACATTAGAGTTAGATGTGGCGATTTAAAGTATACAGCAAAGTTTCAGATTTAAATTTAAGAAAATATCTGACCTGTGACAAAACTCAAATTTTTTTCTCTTAAGCTTTTGATGAAGATCTGAGTTGAACAATTAATGATATAGATCTTGATGTTCAATAGAATAATGTGTTTGTGTATGTACTTATAGGCAAGGCCTAGTGAAAACATGTAGGCCTTTATTATGGATAAAGAGAAAAGTGGTAGCTAAAGAAAAACAGGTGTATATGGAGATATATTTATGTTTCCAAAAGATTCTTTTAAAATGTTTAAAAAGTAACAAAAAAGTTAAACAGCCATCATCAGTAAATAACTTGCAATAATACAAGTCCTAAGAGAGCCAATGGAAAAGGTAGAAGTATATGTTAAGAGGTGGAGCAGTAGTAAGACAAGATTTTCTGGAAAAAAGTAATATATTTTAGTATACTAATTAATGTAGTTGAGGAGGTGAAAAATCAGATGTAGAAGATGTTGTTCAGATTCCTATTTCAGTAGAATACAGTAAAAAAGTACATATGCTCCATGAAGCTTTTTCAAATCATGCGTCTCTGCCACAAAGTATTTCCCCTTGGACTTATAAGAGATTTTAACTTTATCTGTAGATCTTGTTCCATTTTTTATCATAGCAAAATGCAAATCTTTGGGTAGCTTAAGTTTCATAAGAGATTTCAGATTATTTATTCTGTTTATAGGTGACATGGAAGTAGAAGTAGGCTACGATGTGGCAAAATATTCTACTTAGAGCAGCGGACCCTGAAAAACGAGCGCTCTAAAAACACTAAAGAAATGAACTTCATGCAAAAAAAGGTTCTACAAGGAAGTAAAAAACATTATCTAGGGAAAAGAACATGACTATCATGGGTATTCAGTTATCAGAAGTTACTTCTTCACCTATTTCATAATGGGAGAAAAGTGAACATTGAAAAACACTTCAAAAACTGTACATGTAAAACATTCATTAACACACACTGTGTGGTCTGGCTTCGAAACTTATTGCCACAGTTCTTGAGGTGAAGAGCTTTCCAAACTCCATATATAAATTGTACAGTGTGAGATTTTTCTTGCAACATTACTGTGGCAATAACACCACCTTAAGAATGCATACTAACTCCTGTGCTTCAGGGCTTACACAGAACTTCAATAACTGAGAAGAGATCTAAGACTGAGGTAGTGTAGTCTGCTGTGTATACTGTGCATATACTTTTCTCACAAGAGGCATTATGGACAACTCTTAGGCAAGATACTCAGGAAAACAAATGAGACATCTGATATACTATGGAAATTATTGCAAACTGAGAGATGCAATAGAGAACACAGCTCTCAATATCACTTCTTTCCTTGCAATCTAGCTGAGTGCAAATGCTTTCATGCATTCAGATGAATACAATCAGAATTACCTTGAATTTGCTAGCTCCAATTCCTTACAATATATATAGCTTGTCTTTTTGTTTTCCAAATCTTTTTGTACTTCATTTTTTGCTACTATAATTAGGTCTTTCTCTGCTTGCAAGCTCACTATTATATTTCTAGTGGAAAGTATCATCTGTCAATACTTTTATTGATTCCATTATTGTCCTAATTTCTTTGACCTCACATTATCTTTCACTTAAACTTTCTATCTATTGATATGCCGTTTCAGAAAAAAAGAAAATCCATGTAAAATCAGCAGTATCTCTTTACTTGAAGCCTCAGACATTGAGAATGCAGAAAGTGCATCAGGAAGAGAGAAAAAAATGACTGAGATATTTGGAGAGTGAAGAGATATACAAGCAAAGCGAAGTGTAATCAGATAGGAGCACATGGAGATATACAAAACTAGAATGAGACAGACAGAGACAGCAAAATGATAACCACATATTCAATAATAATTGCTTTTGGGTTATGATATGTTCAGTTTAGCTATCATCTAGCATTCTCTATTGGAAAATATTTAAATATGTTATACACTGCATAAGAGAAGAGCTTAAGAGGATCAGGAAATTAGGTGACTCCATATTTATCATGTGACTGGAATACTCTCTTTGGGTTTTTTATTGTGAATTTCTTGTGCCTGAAACTAAGAATGGCACCAGAGACCTGGGGAGTCAGAGAAATTCATCATATTTATTTAAGGAAAAATTTTTAAATGGTTTTAAATAGCTTTAGCATCTAAAGATGTTTATACCTATACATATATATAAATAATATAAAATATATAAATAATATAAAATATATTAATATATGGCTATATCTATAGTTATATCTATAAATAAGAAAAAACCTTCCACAAAGTGAAAATTACAGTTTTCATGCAGCCATAATTTCTCTCTTTCAGGTCACAGTTTCTTTCTCAAATTAGTTGCTTCACAATACTGATATGGTATAAAAGTGCAAGAAGGAAACAATTGCTGGTTGTATTAACAGTTAGTGTTCTCTTTTGCTAATCCCTTCTTTTATAGAAGATATAGAAATCATCTTTGGACAAGAGTAAAATGAGGATCTTATAAAATTATTATTTCAAAATATGTATAAGTTATGAATGAAAGTTAACTAGGTTTGATTACACTTATTCATTGATCTGCTCTATTATATTATGGTCAGTTACTTCAATAATTACTCAAGTTAAGGACTCTAAAATACAGCTCCTGGAGTATTGCACTTACAGCAGGTCTCATTTACCTTATGCTAAACTTGGCATAGGAGAAGGTGAATTTCTCTTGTGAAGTTATATTCACTCTTGCAATAAACATTCTGTATTTCTTTCTGATGTGTGTTTGTGTGTTTACTAATACTATCCTAAGTCACTGGTATATCCTCAAGTACCTATGGAGCATTTTGAGAACACCTTCTCAAAACTTATGTAGGCAGGGATCTAAGCAGAAATCATGCTTCAGAGACGTTCAGAAAGATGTCTATCTTCAGAAATAGCATCACACTAACTTTTAATGTTCACTAATAACACAGATCATGAATGAAGATATTATTTCAAATTATTCTCATGCAGTGGATCTCACTTGCTTGAGTTTTCAAACTAAAATTTATTTATCAATACTCCAAGTTATCATTAAACTGAGGACATTCATACTTTGGAGATTTATGTATAGCATTCAGGAAGCCTTTGTAACATATTGCTGTGTTTGTGTCTAGGCATGTCTATTTACACCTTGCATAGTAGTACCAGTTTTAGCTACACAGAAAACTACATGGAACTAAAAAATAAATAAATCTAGTTCAGCTCAATAACGCCTTTAGTTCTGAAGAATGTTCAGGTTCAACAACTAGCTAACTCACAGCTTTGGTCCAGAGTGAAAAACTCCACAACATAGATACTAATGCAAGAGATCTTAATATGGTGGAGGAATGCTGGAAAGTACCTATAAACAAAGTGTTTGCACACAAATATATAGTCACACACTTCCCTCAAGATCCTTAAAAAGGAATAAGAAACTTTGCAACAGGAATACTGGCCAGAAATAAATTTTGTTTAGGTTTTCTAATAGTGTGCTTATGAATAGTGCTGTAATACATCATAAGAAAGAAAACTAAAAGGAACAGTGCCAGATTCTATTAACGCTAACAATGGTCTATTAAAGATTCTCACACATAATTGAATGTGAGGGTCTCTGTAGCAGCTAATCCCAGCATTTAATTCAAATCTGGATACTTGATAGATATGCCAATATTTGTTCTTTTTCCTGCTCTTGTCCTTGACCTTTTCCGGTATGAAACTGTGTTGCACTGTCAGCCTTAAGATAAAAAAGTTATGAATGAATTATGCTACTGTAGCAGCTTGTCTGAATACTCCTTTACAACATTAAAGATTATCAACACCTCACATCTTGATCAACATTCCAGTATAAGACCACACTACTGATGCAAAGTGTATATTCTTTCTCTAGGGCATACACAACTCTAAGTCATTCTGAATCTAAAATAATTCTATTAAATTCAGTAGAATTTAATTTCTGCATATAAATATCTGGTATAGCTGTATATATATAGATATATAGATATATAGATATATAGATATATAGATATATAGATATATAGATATATAGATATAGTTATAGATCTCTATCTGCTTGGTTCTCTTGTTTATCACTTAATAGTTAACAGATTTTCAGGAAATTTCAGTGTGACAGACTTTTTAGGATATCTCCAAAAGACAAATACATATATTGAGAATGATGCTTTCCATTTCAAAAGTACTACACCCTCTCACTTTTGTGTGCTGTGAAGAGTATATAATGGCTTCCAGTGGAATATTAATTCCACTTTAAATGAAAAGCACTTTTGGTATTGGAATGTATTTATGAAACTGTGAATATGGAGCTGTGCTTAGCATTGCACAGTAATCCACTGAAGGATTGTACTGAGACACAAGATAAGTACAAGTGCCTAAAGTAATCTGGCCACATGAAATAAAAACAGTCAGAGTGGGCTGGTTTTGTCTGGAGTAGAGTTAACTTTCTTCACAGTGGCTTGTATAGGACTGTGTTTTCGATTTGTGCTGAACATAGGGCTGACAGTATAGTTTTTGGTTTTTTTTATTGTTGTTGAGCAATGCTTACAGAGAGTCAATACCTTTTCTGCTTTTTGTACTGTCATGCTGGCAAAGAAGTTCGGAGTGTGTGGAAGGCTGGAGGTGTGTGGAGGAGACACAGTCAGGGCAGGTGGCACAAACTGACCAAAGGGATACTCCATAACATATGACATCATGCTCAGTATGGAAAGTGGGGGAAAGAAGGAGGAACTGGAAGGGAGGACATTTGTGATGGTGTTTGTCTTGCCAAGTAACTGTTACATGAGATGGAGCCCTCCCTGCTCTCCTGGAGATGGCTAAAGATCTGCCTGCTCCTGAAAGCAGTGAATTAAACCTTTTTTTGCTTTGCTTGTTTGCGTGAATTTGCTTTCCCTATTAAACTGCCTTTATCTCAACTCACAAGTTTTTGGGCTGTTACCCTTCTGATTCTCTCCCTGATCCCACTGGTAGGGAATTGAATGAGTGGCTGCATGGGGCTTGGTCACTGGCTGGAGTTAAACCATGACACACAGGGAAATGAAAATACTAATACACAGCTCCTATTTTTTTTTCTCCCTTTAAATTTTGATTAACTGCATAGTTTAACTAACAATGCCATGCAGAAAACCCTGTTTGCAAATTCTCTAGTTATATTGCTCATGCATATAGGAACTTCTTGGCTGTTATCAAATCAACTCTCACATACAGAAAAATATTTATGTGAATGAATATAAATATATGTCTGGATATATTTGTGTATATATGTATATTTAATGTTTAGCTAAATGAAACTCCATTACTCTTGAAGGTATCATTGCCCAGGCTGGGGATAGAGTGGCTGGAGAGCAGCCAGGCATAAAGGGACCTAGAAGTCTGTATTGACAGGAAGCTGAACATGAGCCAGCAGTGTGTCCAGGTGGCCAAGGCGGCAAATGGCATCCTGGCCTGGATCAGGAACGGTGTGGACAGCAGGAGTAGGGCAGTGATTCTACGATTCTTCCCCTGTACTTGAGGCCACACCTTGAGTACTGTGTCCAGTTCTGGGCTCCTCAGTTCAGGAAAGACATTGAGGTGCTGGAGCGGGTGAAGGGACTCTAGCACAAGTTCTGTGTGGAGAGGCTGACAGAGCTGGGGTTGTTTAGCCTGGAGAAGAGAAGGCTCAGGAGTGACCTCATCACTCTCTACAACTTCCTGAAAGGAGGTTATAATCAGGTGAGGGTCTGTCTCTTCTCTCAGGCAGCGATCAGTAAGACAAGAGGGCACAGTATTAAGCTCTGCCAGGGGAGGTTTAGGTTGGATATTAGGAAGAAATTCTTTACAGAGAGAGTAATCAGGCATTGGAATGGGCTGCCCAGGGAAATGGTGGATTCTGCATCCCTGGAGGTTTTTAAGATGAGATTGGATGTGGCAGTGCCGTGGTCTAGTAACCATGGCGGTAGTGGATCAAGGGTTGGACTTGATGATCTCAGAGGTCTTTTCCAACCTGGCTGATTCTATGATTGTTGAATTAAGGAAACAGATGAATGTATCAGTGTAGGCTAGTCATTCAAGACATACATACCTCGTGGTCATCCGATGTTTTTTCTCTGTGGAGAGGAAGCAATGGAAAGCAATGGTCATACAGAGAGATAGTTTTTCCCAAAGCAAAAGGGAAAAAATTAAACTTCTGTGACTCATCAAACAACATCATTTTCTGTGTATAACAATGAAACACAGAGCATGGCCTGGAAAATACCAAATTTATTAGTCTTGTTGAAATTGCTTCTCTTATGATGAACAAATCTTACGGTTTTGTCTGGGATAGAGTTAATTTTCTTCAGAGTATGGGGCTATGATTTGGATTTGTGCTGAAACAGTGTTGATAATTCAGATATGTTTTAGTTGTGGAACAGTGTTTACACAGCATCAAGGAGTTTTCTGCTTTTCAGATCACCCACCAGCAAGTAGGGCAGGGCTGCACAAGAGATTGAGGGAGGATAGAGGTGACATATCTGACCCCAAATGACTAAATGGATATTCCATACCATATGGTGTCTTGCTCACTATATAAATCTGTGGAAAGAAGAAGGAAGGGGAGGTGTTTGTAGTTAGTGTTTCTCTTCCTAAGTCATCGCTATGCATGATGGATTTCTGCTTTCTTGGGGATTGCTGAACACCTGCCTACCTATGGAAAGTAGTGAATGGATTCCTTGTCTTGTTTACGCACAGAGCTTTTGCTTTACGTATTAAACTGCCCTTATCTCAGCCGTGAGTTTTGTCACTTTTACTCTTCTGATTCTCTCCCCCCACCCCCCAACACAGGGGTAGTAAGTGAATGACTGGGTGGGGCTTAGTTGCTGGGTGGGATTAAACCATGAAACCATGGAACAAAGCCCACAGTGCATGTAGTATTGCAAGATACTACTTGTTGAAGAAACCTTTAGGATTACTAATTTAGTTGCTACTTCATTTGTTTATGGGAAAGGTGGGCTACAACACACAAGAAATCAAGAAGTTGCAGCGATGTGTGCACTGTTCTGGCAAAGACAAAACGAAGACAAAATGGCTGAAGTCATTGGTATAAAAAGCCTCCTTGATCTGGGACTCACCCTGAAAAGGTAAAAATAGGTATATGATCTCAGACAGGAGGGAAAACCAGCCCATATATAAGTACTAAATGAAATCTTGCTGAGTGAGAGTGGAGGCCTATTGCAGGTGTCTTCCAAAATTAATGTCATCCAAATAATTTCTATAAAGGAAAAGGCAGTGCATGTTTTATTCCTTGTTTCTTTCTTTAGAGGTCATGCAACTTCACTTTGCACCCACTTTTCAAAATACTTTCCCCTCTAAAATATTTTTGGTGCCGGGGATGAGAAAAAGGAGCTGTCATTTCAAGTAGAATTTTTTTAAAAAAACATGCACTATCTATTAACTGCACATTCACAACAAGGAAAAAAATATGAGAAGGAAAGAAATATAAGAAATATAAGAAAAAATATAGAATTTATAACAACATAAATCTGTGCATTACAAACACAAATTATACAACCTCCTGCACTAATTAGGCAATGCAAGTGTTTTAAAACCTTCCTCATTTACTACATCAAACAGCCTGCCTAATACTGCATGCTGGAAACCCAAGTCAAGATAAGCAGTTCATAGAATCAGAGAATATCTCAAGTACGAAGGAATCCATAAGGAGCATTGAGGTCAACTCCATGCTCCTTGCAGGACTGCCTAAATTTAAACCGTATGACTAAGACCATCATCCGGATGACTTGAACATCATCCTTGAACTCTAATAAGCTTGAGGCTGTGACCTCTCCCTGGGGAGCCTCTTCCAGTGACCGACTACACTCCAGTGAACAATCTTTTCCTCATGTCCAATCTAAATTTCCTCTGATGTGGATTCATTTCATTCACTTGTGTTCTAGTGCTGCTCATCTTGAGGAAGCTATAGGCTGTGATGAGGTACCCCTTAGCCTTCTCTTCTCCACGCTGAACCAACTAAGTAACCTCAGCCACTCCTCATAAGTCTTGTCCTCAAGAGCTTTCAGGCATTGTAATAATTTGATGTCCTTCCTATATTGAGATACCCAAAACTGCACCAGGGGATGCCAAGGTGGGATGACACTAGTGCAGTGCAGAACAGGACAGACACCTTTCTTGACCGGCAGGAGATGCTGTGCCAGATGCACCTCAGGACAGGGTTGGACCTTTTAGCTACCAGGGCACACTGCTGACTCATATGCAAGTTACCATTGACCCAGTCCCCAAGATCTCTCCGTGGCGCTCCTCTCCAGCCTTGTCTCCCAGTTTGTACAACTTGCTTTGTTAAACTTCCAAGTTGGTTGCCTCTTGTTGGCAGCAATTATCAGTGATCTTTTCCAATCTCTTCCTGTTTTTTGGCCCATGTGCAAAATCAGAAAAGAAAAAAAAAACACAAAACCAAAACCAAAAGGAGCTTTTTTACTTAAAAATTGTCTAGTGTTGTTAGAAACAGTAGAAAGAAACTCTGTACTTAATCTGGAATTTACTGTGAAACATTAAGCACTGTGGGGAGTGTTCTCCTCTTGGATACAGAAGGCAGAGCTTGATCATTGAAGTTTTCATTTTCTGCATGCATAATACTTCCTTTAATATCTTATGTAATCACATATACTTTGTATTTTGAAATAAAGCTTTTAAAAAGAATTTCTAAGCAGCAGGGGAAAAAAATTACATTACAATAAATAGACTGCAGAACAGCAGCATTAATTTATAGAAAACACTTATAGATTGAATAGAGGAGTACTTTTCATTAAAAACTAGGAAAGATATACAGAAAAAAAATGGCAGGGAGAAACAGAAACAGAGAAGCAGATATCTCATATTCAATGGATTCTGTATAAAAGCAATCCTACAGGAAATTGTTGCAGATTTATTGTAGAGATCTACACTGAGAGCACACCTAGAATAAAGGCAGTTCAGATACAAACAGCAGTTAAAACTGTAAACACACCACTCTTAAATGCATACCATCTGTCACCTTTTTATTTGTACTGATGAGCAAAAGGTAGCTCTTCTCTTAGCATGTCTTTCTGAACTGTCCTCCAGACACAACCTTGTGATGCTTAATCTGCCAATTTAACTTTTAATTTGACCACAAGTTTTGTTTTGTTTTCCTACTGTGTTTTTAATTTCTTTGTTACTGTCCTGTTTCTTTGTGTTTGAGCATTTGAGTTCCTTCAATGTTTCTGTGTTTAAAAAAAACAAAACATTTTTCTCATCTTTTATCTCCCATGTGCCAACCAACCGCCTGCTGGTTCTGAGTTGTTTCCTGCTGTCAGGAATGAGATAATTGAAAGGGAAACTGCTATTCTTATAAACTAATGAAAACAGTTTTAACTTTTTTCTTCCTTGAGAACATCATTTTTATTTTTATAGTCCAACTTTATGAAGACAAAAATTATCAATTCAAATTACCCTGAAAACTATTCTTTTTTACATTAAATTCCAAGTTTTAGAATGTGTTAACTGAAATTAAATGTCAATTAATCAGAAGTTTCGATTAATTCAATTTTAGATACTGCTTATTTAACATTGGTTATATCCACAAAATGTGAATATGAAGGAAGTAATTTTGTTTTGTCATCTCTTCTTCAGAATGAAATTAGTGATGACAGTTAATTGCTATATGAAAATTGTTTCCTTTGGACTGAAATCATTTGTGAAAAAGACTTTGAGAAAAAAAGTCGAGATTACACTCAATTTAAAATTAAGTAGTTTCCAAAAAACATGATACAACATATCATAATTACAATTTTTTTTTTTTTGTTAGAAAAAGAATGCGAGGGGGATAATGGAGATACTTTGTCGCAGCAGAAGATTTGCATACTCTTAGACATGTGTAGAGAAAACCCACACATAAAAGTCAGAAGGATTCAGCACAATTTTTTGCAGAAACATTGTCAACAATATCTAATATTTCATTACCTCTTGTGAGAAAAAATAAGGTCCAATATTAGCAGTAAAGAAAAAAATATCATAAAAAGACAAATCTTGTGAACTCAAGAGAGCCTCCATAAAGCTTTTCAACGGATGGACAAATAGGAGATTAGAAAGTAAAATGTTCAGCTTTCCAGGATAGGCTTTAAAACCTAACCTGGAATGCGCTTTTTCCGCTAGTTTGGTTCTTCACCCAGCAAGCATATTGATTGTACTAAAGTGAGGATAAAGACCAAAACATCCAATCTCACTTTTGCTCTCCAAAGACAGGGGTTTTGATCCAAAGATTATGCAAATAAATTGCAGCCCCTATGACACTGTTATTTCATTCATAATCATTAATTTATTCAGAGTTGTATAGAACTTGTGCAAAGTACTATGTCTACTAAAATGAAGTTTCATTTCAAAGAGTGATATTGAAAATGGAATCAAGGTACCTGACAATCTTCATATGAAATGCTTCAGTTACAAAAATTAAACATATTTTTAACTTCAAAACTGTAGTAACTAGTAATTAGAACTCTGTACCGAGGGAAAATTATGTTTTAGTGTCATATGTCTCTTTAAACATTTTTCAGTCAGGGAGAGAAACAAAGTGGATAGACAGACATGGTAACATTTCTGTTATGTCATTTTCATTAGAAGATAATGGAAGTACAATAAAATATTATCATGCTAGACAACTGGATGACTGAATGGCACTAAATATGCCTGAACTGTAAGCCACTTTATTATTGCAGTCTAAATATATATGCTAAAAGGGTCCTGGTTAAGGTCAAACAAGTAACGTGAGAGCGAGCTCTGATTTGTATTTCTCCCTTCCACTTGCAGCATGGTATGGTTCTGATGCTCACACTTTCCTCTATGAAGACTGACAAGAGGTTGTTCTGCAGCATCAGTAGACATATTAGGAATGGCTCTAGAGGTTGAATCAAAGACTATTCTTGATCAGCATCCTGAATCCAGTGGTTGCCAATAAACTGTGCACAGAAAAAGTAAAAAAAGGAAGACTCAAGCACTCAAGCACATGCTGCCTTACTTCCAGAAATCTTTGGGTCAAAAATTTCTGAGAAAAAGTGTAAATTGCTCAAGACACATTTTCAGTATGTGTCTTGGAGGCTCTAAGCTGAGTTGCCAGTTCTGGGAATGATGCTTCAAAGTTCAATAGCCTATTCGTGCATCTCTCTTAGCAGAATTAGAACAGTGCAATCCCTGTATCCTGAGTTGATGGAAAAGTCAATCCAAAAGAACATGTGTTCCAAATGCTGATTCCTGTAATCTGGAGAGATGGTTGGAACTGGCTCTGTCCAGCATCGGGGCAGCTTCTGATATCTTCTCCCAGAAACCACTTCTGCAGCCCCTTCTACTACCAAAAACCTTTACACATAAACCAAATACATTACATTTCTTGCCTTTGTGAACCAATATTTAAGAATTGTCACTAAAATATACATTCATAGCACAATCTAAAATCTTCACAAATTGCACTTACACCAGCAAAAGAATTCTCCCAACAAAAATCAAAATAACATCATTGCAACATTTTTGAAAAAGGTAGGCAACTCATGCCCACTTCATCCCTCTTCCCTTCACCAAAGTTAGAACAACAAAAATTCCCCACAATGCTGAGTCTATGTTTTACCCATTGCTTTTCCCAGTTTCTATCCTTAGGTCAAATTTCTTGAAAGCTCCACACTGGGTGTCAAAAAAGACTGTAGTGTGTTGATGTTAGATGGCTGCCAGGTGCTCACCAAGCCATTCTCTCACTCCTCCTGAACAGAACAGGGGAAGAAAATAAGAACTCTTAGGTTGAAATAAAGGCAGTTTAATCAAACAGAGCAAAGGCCACACACTGATGCAAAGGAAAACAAAGATTTATACCCTGTGTCACATAAGCAGGTAAGTTCCAGCCACTTTCTAGGAAGTAGGGCCTCAGTACACATAGCAGTTACTTCAGAAGACAAATGCCTTAGTAAAAAATACCCCCTAATATTCATGGTTAATTAGACATTGTTACTTTTTGGTCTGTGCATTTGGCCCAACCACCTGCAAGAGTCTGTTCTTTTCCTACCAAGTTATGAGAAAACAAGAACTGATAAACGGACACTTCGTCCTTGACAGGAAACATCTTGTGTAAACTGAAATTAAGTGGGGCTTGGCTATTGGCCAGCAGCTCTTCAATGACAATTCAGGGAGAAAGAGAAGAGGAGGGTGATGAAGTAGCAAGCCCAGACTCATTAGGAGAGACCCCTGATGTGCTGCACGCAGGTGCAGGGGGATTTCCAGTGTACCCCCTCATGTGCAGGAGGGGTACCACTTACATAGCAGGGAGAGGGACTGGAGGCCTGTAACTGGACAGTGCTGGCCATACGCACCCAAGTAGATGTCACAGACTGACTGAAAAAGCAGACAGCTCTTACTTGAGCAGAAAGCATGCTTTACATCTGAGGACAATGTTTCCTGCAGGGACGCCTGCTAGAGTATTTTAGCCTGCCAAGGCTCTGAGTATGAAGCTACTGCTATTGGGAATTATAAGCATTCTGGGATCAGTATGTACTGTGGCTGTAGATAGCTCATGAGTGAGTGGGAGTTATCCTGGGTTTTGTTTTCTTGTCCTATCTCTTGGTTTTCTCATTTCATTTGCTACTTCTTTGTAATAAATGTTTTGCTGAACTTTGAACTGTGTGATTGTTTTACTTTNTTTTTTTTCCTTTTCTTTTCCTCTGCTCTGCACTGCTGCAGACTCACCTTGAATATTGTGTCAAAGGAAGGCAAGGAAGATGGTGAAGTGCCTTGAGGGGAAGCTGCATGAGGAGTGGCTGAGGTTACTTGGTCTGTTCAGCCTAGAGAAGAGGAGACTGAGGGGAGACCTCATTGCAATCTACAGCTTCCTTATGAGGGGAAGAGGAGGGACAGGCATTGATCTCTTCTCTGTGGTGACCAGTGACAGGACCAAAGGGAATGGACGGAAGCTATGTCAGGTGAGGTTTAGGTTGGGTATCAGGAAATGGTTCTTCTCACAGAGGGTGCTTGGGCACTAGAACAGGCTCTCTAGGGAAGTGGTCACAGCACCAAACCTGAGAGAGTTCAAGAAGCTTTTGGACAATACTCTCAGGCGTGTGGTGTGACTCTTGGGGATGGTCCTGTGCAGGGCTGGGAGTTGGACTTGATGATCCTTGTGGGTCCCTACCAATTTGGCATATTCTGTGATCCTTTTTCCTAGTTTTTATGGCTAAGCAAAGTCATATGGTACGGAATATCCTTTTGGTGAGTTTCAGTCATCTGTCCTGGCTATGCCCCATCCCAAAGTCTTGTCCACCCCCAGCCTTCTTTTTTGCAGGGGCGGGGAGGTGATTTGGAAAAACATCGTCTGTGCTTGGGAGCATTGCTCGGTGGTAGCTGCAACATTGGTGTAATATAAACATTATTCTATTTATAGATATGAAGTATGTCACTATGAGATCTGCTGTGGGGGAAGTCTTCTAGCCAGACCCAATAAAACAAGGAAAGCAATTCCAAAAGCATATGAAGTTGTTGGCAGAGCTGCTCACTACTAGTGAGAATTTTTTTTTTATTTTGACAAATCTGCACAATGTTGAGAATATATTATCCTCAGGCACTGAACACAACATATGTAAAACAACTAGACTATGACACTCCTCTTAGATATACATATTCTTAATATACTATGAACCGTGTTCAGGCTACTATTGGAGTTCTTACCATTAGTAGTATCAGGAATTCACATCTTGGTATGAGACTACGATCTGTATTTTGAATACAAGATAAAAAATATGTCATGAAATGAACTCAGTAAGATTAGGTAGCTGTATGAAAATCTTTTCTGCTTTACTAGATAAAGGTTAAATTTATGCAGGAATCAAGCACATGGATGTTTTAGAGGTTACATTGACAGGTGCAACTCTTATCTATGAAGGATTAACCAGCTTTCTAAGAGCATTAACTTCTGAGTTCTGGGTCATATCTTCATCCTTTTTTTAAGGGTCAAAATGCAAAGAAGTGGACTGAGGCATCAAAAATAAAACTCTTACAGAGACATTTGTGTTCCAGATGGAAGATTTGTGGAGGTCTAAGGTACCATACACAAGAACCTTCAGCACACCTACCACTTTGAGCTCTTATACTCTCAATTCACATTTTATCAGATTAATGTGTCATATAAAAAGATCAGTCATGTTTATGAACCTGCTCTTTTGTGTGAGTCCTGATGATCACTGTGTCCCAATTTTGACAGGGTCCTCCAAAATTTATGTATAAAAATCCCCTGTTCAAAGATATGATCAGCTACAGAAGTGTTGTTGCAGAAAAATATTTGCTTCTTTGTTAGCAATGGTCCAATGGTAAAGTTTATGAAATTTGTAACTCTTTTTATTTTAATTGTCTTTTCTTATGCTTGCTGCGTAGGTGCTTTCCCATCATGACAGAAATTGTTGGGTTAGAAATTTTTGGGTTTTTCTTCTAAGACAACAGGAATCAGATGGAAGGCTGATGCTTTTTGACACATCCATGTGTTGGACCACTCATCGCCATCTCTTCTCTTCCTATTAGGAACTGCAGTAAGCAGTCTCAGGGCACCAGAGTACAAAGACTCCCACTGTACTTTTGCAATTCAATTCACTCCTTCCCTACTACATGACCTCTTGTTACCTTCCAGAACATGGTGCCTTCACTGCAGATCAGAAGAGACTTCCTAAGAAATCTGTTCTTCAGCTTCACAGTTCCTTTCCTCTTTGCAGAAGACTTAAATGTGTTTGAGGACTGTAATCATGTTGCCTCTTGTTCCTCTCTCTGAACAACTACAGTCCCTAAAGTACAGTTTCCCTAAAGTTCAGGTTGCCATTATCTTCGATCATGCCTTTTGCTCTCCACCAGACATTCTCCAAGGACTCCACATATTTTTGGATTTAGGAACTCAAAAGTGGATTCAGGCCTTCAGCTAGGTTTTGGTTTTGTTTATCCTTTTTTGTTTATCTGTAGGCCAAGTAAACAAGTACTAGGTCACATGAAGAGATTGGTTTTTACTACCTGATGCCTAAAACACTAGTATGGGATGGGAACTTGTGTTTTGACAGACATTCCTGTAAATGTTCATATATATAGCTACACTTTGTCTATTGGAAAGAAAGTCCTGCTTTTATCTTTAGTTTTACTCTAGCACAAACATCCAACCCATCTGTTCAGTGCATTCTCCCTAACATCACAATTAAAACCCTATAAACAATCCATTTAAAGAGAAAGCTGATGGTCAGCCACACTTTTACCCAAAGAAACAGTAGTTTGATAAGTGACCCTGAATTTCTTCCACTAACATATACAGCAAAAAAAGAACTGGCACTAACCCAGCTGTCAGGCTTTGATTCAGGAACGAAGACTTTCCAAGGCAGGAGTTATCTATCAAAAAGGCAGTCCCATACTCAGGGAAATATATCTGATCTAAAGCTGATAGAGTGTGAAATCAAAGGTTGTGAATGGCTACTCAAGGGAAACGAAATACATTTCTATGGGGTTGCAGTACAAATGGTGTTGGTAATAGGTTGTGGCAGGACAAAGGGCAACTGAATTAAATACCAAGATCTAGCATGTTAGCTTTACTTGAAGAAGGGTAAGATGGCACACTGACATTATTAAAATTATCTCCTTAACTTTTCTGTACTAAGTCACTGATTATCCCTTTACTTTGTCTTCATCTCATCAATTTATCTGATAGAAAGAGTTCATCCAAGAAATACCAGGAGAGAGCTCTGACTATATAATTATTCTGGTAGAAGACTCTTTTCTAACAGATTCATACTGTGAAGGACTTATTCCTTTATAGCAAATGCTGTCATCCAGGTAGCAAGTTAAGTACTGACAACTGTTCACTTTACCTGTGGTTTTTGAAGACCTTAAATTACAGTTATAATATAGTCCATTCAGTGATATCTTCAAAACATAGAATGTAATAGAAGACAATAGTATAAAGCAGCTATGTGATCATTAATCAGTTTTTTCATACGAATGTTTAAAATGTGGATTTTAAGGAAAGATAAATATCTTTCTATGTTAAGTCTGAGTAAGGTTCAAAGTGATTCAATATTGGTTTTTCCTTGGGTTTATGTTTTTTTTAAAGAGTACGTAGTTCACTAGTCAAGAAATTCTGGACCAGAAATAGTAATTTCAAAAGCAATTACTTTAGCTAAGCATATTAGTAACTAAGTCTATGTTTATGCAAATAAAGGATCTGCTATATATGAATCAAAGTGGAGAAAAAGATTTCTAGTAATACTGCAATTCTTATAGTTCTTGTTAAACTGATATATTGTTACACTTAATTTAAATAGATGAAATACTTCTGTAGATCTCTGAGGTATAAGAGTCAGTTCTTGCTTATATTATCATTCCTATAAATAGTCAGGAAAGGAGTTTAGGAAATGTTGGAGTTGAAATCTTTATTTTATATATTCTAATTTAATAAACTATAAATTTAATATACTATATATTTAATATATAATTTAATATACTATAAATTAATTATGTTGACATATCTTAAACAGTGTGTAGGTGTATATATTTCTCTTTAATATACCAAATCAAATTAAATTGTGTCATATGACTACCAAAACTTTATGTTTCAATATAGTAATAAGGACACCGAAAGTCCAGTGTTAATCGAAACAGTTTCCCTATTAACACATTGACTGTGAAGAACCTGGGCAGTTAGAAATACAGAATTAATATATAAGGTTCTTGCTATATAACATCTTAGAGAAAGATTACCATGTTAATGGATGAATGGAATTCTACCGGTATGTATATCATCCAGTACAGCCTTGTTACGATACAAAATCACTGCCAGAAATCTATCTTTGTAATGGTGGGATAGAAGCTTTTACAACAGTGTCAGTATAAGACCAATTATTATTCCTTTTCCTTTCTTTCTTTCTTTTTTTTTTTTTTTTTTTACACTCTCATTTAAAATCCATATTGCAAAATTAAAACAGAATTAGGAGACCCTAATAAACTGGTAATGTGAAAATTTTTGAATGAGATTTGGTTGCCTTCCCATTAAAGAAAACAGAAGTATTTTAACAGTCCTTCATGTAGTCATCTTTGTAATTTTCAGAAGGTACATTAATACGCCATTTACTGATTAGGTCTTAGACCACAGTGTTTCTAAGATTTTATGGTATTATTTATTAAGTTATGTCCCAGTATTCTGAGAGAAATACAGCCTAAATAAAAAGGTACCAAAAAAAAGTTGGCATTGTGGTCATGATGCTTTGTTTAATTAAAAAACTTTTGGGGAATACAAGTAAATGAATAAATAAATGAACTGATGCATCAGTTTAATCAAACTCCTTTTTCCACAGACTCCCACAAAACAGTGCTGTCTGCAAAATCATGTCATTTAAATACAATACAATTTAAAAGTTTAAATTGTTCAACTTAAAAAGAAATATAATTTTAACCCACAGATGTATAATCCGGCACCCTGGGGCATGAACAGAATGGTATATGTCTTAACACCCAGCGTATAGCCTGAGGGATCAGGTGTGCTCTGGGCAGCTTCTGCAAATGGTCTATTGTTAACAGTTTCTTGGAAATGACATAGAGGGTTTAGAATACACAGTTTGGGTTACACCCACACAGGGATGAACTGGTCCCGGCTGCACTAACTAGGACAGTCTGTCTCAACTCTTAAATAGTGAAAAAACTGTTTTGGGTCTCACAAATAAAATATTGTAGTCATCATCCAAATATCCTGGTTATTCAATTTACCATTCACTACCCATTGTTGTACCAACTCTCTTTTCACCAGTAAAATAATAATAATAAAAAAGCTTCAGGAAGACTCCAAATAATTCTCTTAGTAAAGTAAATGGAAGAAAAATTCAGCCATGGAGAACTTCTGATGATATCTCTAAACCTGACCGGCGCAGTGTCCACTGCACAACTGGCTAAGCAGAACTTCATGAAGACCATCTTCAAGCCCTGAACAGCCTGTTTGTCTGAAGTCAGATAGGAAATTGTCTTTTTACTCCCCTGGAATGTATTTTGAACATATCTTTTGGACATTTGGTAGAACAAATTGGCCCTTATACTTAGTTATCCGAGTGCTATCCTTTTACAAATAGCTGTAACAGTACCATTTCTTAATATGGTATTCCTACTATGAGATTCACTAGCAATTGTGAGTAAGAGGTATTACTTTTTCTTCTAGTCTTCCTTCTGTGTAATAGCTTTAAAAGAGATGGTTTCTCTGGCACCTATATAGGTCTTTGTAAAGGTGGCATAGAGATAAATCTTCTGGAAAAATCCAATTGGTACTACTGCATGAAGAGTATTTTCTTTCTTGAATGCTCAAAAACTTGTTTTGTTGGTCTTCTGATTTTCCACTATGCCCAGAGTTTTAATGGAAAGGATTATTTCTTCCTACAAATCATTCAGAATAGTAACAACATCTTTCCTACAGAATGCCTCAATACTTTATCTGTCTTTTGGGAGTCAGTCCCAAATTTCCCTCACTCCATTCCAGAATTTTTGGTACTGTTGGCATATTCTGGTATAATAGTAAATAATCATAATTCCTTCCACACCGTTTAGCTCCTGAAATGCAACAGTTTCTGCTTATTATTTGAGGAATACTTTCCAATACTACATTCTTTACATCATCCATGACAAAAACAGGTAAAAGCTAATTCCTCACCCCTCACTCACACATACCAGACAAATATTTGTCTGGCAACATCAAGGTATCCCTATAGTATATGTGTCTTCTGAAACTACTCCTAATGAACAGAAATGGTGAGATTCCTAGCCACAGTGGACTATCACTATGCAGTGGCTCTGCAAAGAGAATATTTTGAAGATAAATATGAGACAAAAAAAAAGACAAATGCAGAATATTCCATCTCTAGAAGTGTCATAACTTACACAACACTGAAGAATATCCTCAGAAAAATAACTAAAGAGATTTTCAGAACTGCTTACAAACACAGATTCTAGGACTTATTTCCCAGTGATATAGATGAATTATATTTCAAAACCAGAAGATTTGGCTTAGTATAATCAAAATATTAATTTCTAGTCATGCGATTATGGTGCCTTCTGTCATAAAGATGATGAGCATGTTTCCAAAATTAAAACTATGATCTTAAGATAGGAGATCAATATTTATTGTGAAATGGAGAATGTGTTAAACCTGACAAAGACATAATCGTAATGATGTTAAATGTGCCAAGGTTATTGAATGCTTTTCAAGATTCTAGTTATGCCTTTTGGATGTGCACTTATCCCAGAAAAGTTCTGAAACCCTACAATTGCTTTTCAATATATACTACCTTTTTGTAAGATCAGTACTGTGCAAGTCTTTTCATAGATCAATTTTAAAAGGAAATTTGTGGTTTATTCAGTTAATTTGTTTTAACAATTTGAGACACTGAAATTTATTATACTAAAAATTGGATGGTTGAAATATCCATTTTCATGACAAAATAGTATTATTTTAGGGTAAAGAGAGGCTCGTGGGTTTCTTTGGGGAGGAAAAAATGCATTTATAAATATTAGTTACAGGTTAGTTTTCTGATTGAAAATACATAGTTACCACAGTATTGGAAAATGTCTTGTAACTCTACTCATCATCATGGCTAGGCTTTGCAAACGAAGATTTGAGAAGGGCTCTACCCACGCTTGCTACAAGCGCACTGATGGCTAAAAAGGCCAATGCGAGATAGACAAGTCCGGTTGCAGAACATACAGCAGAAAGACTCACCAAGTGATCTTGATGAGACACGATTCTTTCTGCATTGTCTTTTCTCCTCAAGAGTGATCCTGTAGTGTTCTCAAAAGCAGCAGCAGTGTTATAGATGGTGTGTCTCCAGGCCTCCCGATTGGAGGCCAGAGTAGACCAATAGTGCTGATCAAGATGGCCAAGGCTGAGGGATTGTTTCAGGCAGTCCTTGTATCTCCTCTTCGGGGCTCCTCTCTTGCAGCAGCCAGTGGCAAGTTCCCCATAGAGCACGATCTTAGAGAGGCAATGGTCCTGCATCCTGGAGACGTGCCCTGCCCAGCACAGCTGTGTTCTCAGCAGCATGGCCTCAATGCTCGTGACTGCTGCCTGTTCAAGGACAGACGTGTTGGTCACATAGTCAGTCCAGTGGATGTTTAGGATTGTACGGAGGCAGCGCTGATGGAACCGTTCAAGAGACGCAAGTGGTGCCGGTAAATGACCCATGATTCAGAACCATATAGAAGAGTAGACAGTACAATGGCTCTGTAAACACTGATCTTAGTACTTTTCTTCAGGTGTTTGTTTTGCCACACTCTTTTATGGAGTTTACCAAAAGCTCTGTATGCCTTTGCTAACCTGTTGTCTATTTCTTCATCAATCTTACCGTCTGAGGAGATGATGCTTCCCAGGTAATTAAACTGCTGGACTGATTTGAGTTCTGTTTTGCCAGTGGTGATATGGGGATGATGGAAGATTTCCTGAGGTGCAGGCTGATAGAAAACTTCTGTTTTCTTCAAGCTGACTTCCAGACCAAAAAGCTCCGCAGCCTCTGCAAAGCAGGATTTTAAACGCTGCAGAGCTACTTCTGTGCGGACGACGAGGGCGGCATCATCAGCGTAAAGCAGCTCACGGATAAGATGATTTAAGGTCTTAGTGTGGGCCTTCAGTCGCCTTAGGTTGAATAGGCTTCCACTGGTATGATATCGGATGTAGATACCGTTTTCTTCAACCAGGTCTGCCATGGCCCTTTGGAGCATCATGCTGAATAAGACTACTATCCTGTTAACATAAAACTTTTTTTTTTTTTTTTTTTTTGAGAATACGTGATGGCACAAAATGATTGTAAATATGAATTTTTGAGGTAGTTTCAGAAAAGAAATAATGTTCTCATACGATTAGATTATGTCTATCTAGGTTTTAATATTGACACTCACGAGAATAGTACCTGAAAAAAAAATTAGAAATTTTTTATTAGGATAAATGGATTTTCAGGTATCCAAAATACAGACTCTAGAGCAAGGAAGTTTTAAATCTGGAAAGTGGAATTTGTGTTTAATTTTTATGTTTATACTACCATGTGCTGGCTGGAGACATGTTCTTCCCCTCTCCTCTCTCACCCCTTTTTTTTTTTTTGTTTTTTTTGTTTTTGTATTGCATTATCATTCTTGCTTGTATGGCTCTGGTCCTATACTACACTCAACTACTAGAAATTAGATTTCAGCCATCAAGTCATTGATTTGCCTTGCCTTGAAATATGTTTCTGGGAATCACCACTATCCAGACACAGTAGTTCGGAGAATTAAATTGCAAAGTAGCAGGTCAAATAGGAACAGATGAATAGGAGCAGAGTCCATACCCAGAGCTATGAATTCTTCCTTCTTGCTCTGAAGAGAACATCTATTCTGCAGAATCCAGCACAATAAGGATGTAGATCAGCTTGCAAATAAGTGTAAGTGGCAAAACCTCAAGTTTCTTGTATAAATAAGCCAATCTATAAACTAATTTGATAAGGATTATACATGAGCAGAAAATGCATCATATAGGACAAATGCATTTTAAATAAGGATGCCAGAGTCTCTGAGTCCTTGACCAGAGACGGGAAAGATGCACACATTGCCTGTTTCTAATCACTAACATGTCTGACTCTTTGTATAAGGATGTTTTTCTTTGGCTATGGACTCTATGGAGTCAATCATACGTGCTCTCTGGGCACACAGAATGAGAAATTAGGGCTTTAGCTTGTAATAATACTAAGGACATATTCACTTAGTATTTTGGACAAGGAAGAAAGACATTAAGATTAATTTACTTGTGGTCCGTGTGGCTGCTGTTCATTTCTGTATTCATTTTATGACACTTGGGTTTGGTATTTTTTCCTTCCAAAATTTTTGAAGATGTATCTTATTTTAGCCTCATCTGTAATTATCTCTAACATTAGTATTCTGTATAATGTGTTTTATGTATTCTTTCTTCATATTATGTTCAGCTTTATGAAATCATAAATTGGGCTTGATTGCAATGTGATCATGCTGTGTTATGCCTATATTCTGCCTCCTGCATTATTTCTACAGCCTTTTAACTGTAATACCCTGACACAGTGCTTCTAAATCACTTTAACTCAAAATCAAATTATAAGAAAAAGCTAGGGAAAAAAACCTCCACTCATTCTCCTGGATGATTTTGTTTGGTGCTTTGCCTTATAATATGTGGCAGCTTATTAATATAGCACATATATTTTATAGCTTAGCTGTGTTTCTTATAAATAAAGCAGATGAAAAATCCTGCATGAATATAATAGTCTAATTATGCATTTAGAGAAACACAACTTAAGAATCCAAGAGATAAGTTTCTCATAAAAGTAATTCATTTACTGTGCATTTCTATGTTGTGATTTAACAAATAGATAAATAAAATAAAATGAAGCACTTTCATGGAATTTAGGATATCAAATAATTTTCTGTCCCAGTCATTAAAAGTTCATCACAAATTCAGTTCCCATGAAACACTGTATGTTTTAGTGTTGGTACTGAAATGAATATGAAAGTCTGTCAGGCAGCAAGTAGTGTCTTTATTTGCAGAGTAGGCTATGCCATAAGAGACATCACATGAGGTAAAATTTGCAAATGGAAACAAAAAAATGTTGGAACAATATTAAAATATAACCAGTAAAAAGCAAATAGAATATGCATAATGGTTTGTATTTTATATACTTATATAATTGCTAAAGTATTTAATGAAACATAATATAAAATCTATGCTGGTATATGTACGTAAGTATATATATGTGCTTGCTTTTAAATGTATTGCAAAAATGTTAGATGATTCAGGATTTGTTAAAATAAGACAACATAGGGTCTTCAGTTATTCCAAGTACATTGTATCTCTCCTGTATTTTTTATTTAAATAGGCTTACTGTAGGATTTTCTTCTCTGTGCTTCAAATGCAAATTCAGATGCAAACTGTCTCAACAATATGCCAAGATTAGCAGCAACCAGACGTAGATTGTGCAAAAAGAATGTGCAATTTTCCCCAATTCCTTTATAAACTCACAAAAACCCTGAGCTTTCACTTGTCTGAATTTGAATCCTTGAAAAAATTCTCAAGTCATTTGCAGTAGCTGATCAAAAGATTTATCTGAGTTATGTTCTCTTTCTTGACTCCACCCTCCCTACAAACTCTGAACATCTTGCTCAGTGATGCAGAGGATAGCATAAAGTTATTCAGACTTTCATTACCATTCACTCTTTCTTTTTTCTTGGCTTCCATGAATGGTACTCACCATTCAGCTATGCAGTTTTGAGGTCCCTCATGTTGCACAAAAATGTGAAGTATCTCTGATGATATGCAGCAGCAAAGGAAATGCATTCGTATTACTGCCTGGCATCACCTCTGAGTCACAGTTCAGATGTGCTGCTTCTTTTGACTAATAGCAAAAACTTACCAAATCAGGGACATCTCACACCATGGTCTTGCCCAAAACTTCAGTTTTGTTGTTTTTAGTGTACCCACATGAATCCAATCAATGACTCTTAAATATCTGGAGGAAAGCTTTTGAATGATTAAGTGAATGCAAAATGCCACAATATCAAAACTCTTTTGCATTTGTTTGGCCAAATCCGCAATTTTTTTTTTTTTTTCTCCTGGCTGCTTGTGATGCAGACAGGACGGGGAACAAGCTTTCTTAGACAGATGAGTTCTTATGGAATGCTAACTCCATTTTATGTGTTTTTCAGCTCTCATGAAAAACAAAACAAAAACCCAACACATTTATATTTCTCTTTAAAATGTTGTTTTGCTTTATTTTCCTCATTCTTCTACAACTCAAAAGCAGTTGTGGAATATTTTTGAAAGTCATGGGAGGTAAGAAATTTGGAAAATATAAATTCTTAAGCAGATATTTAGAGTACAACATTGTAACATTAGAGGTTATGAAGAAATTTAAACCAAAATGAAACTGTTGCTCATGAGAGTGACTAGCAGGGTTTCTTCTATAAAATAAAAATGTGGTAGCCAACAACTGAGTAAAATTGTCTTTTATATATTATTTAATGGTTTTTTATTGGAACTATAGTGATGATTCGTCAAATGTTTGTACAGGCATGACTGCCACAGTAGGTGATTGTGTTAATATGGGTTTAGTTTTGTACATATAATAAATGCATAATTACTGTAAGCCAAACATTTGTTCATTGCGGTAGGAATACAATAATTTAAATTAAATTCTATTGTGCAGACTCTATTCCCTCACCAAAGTCAATAGAGTCAGTAGTAGCTGAGTATGACAGTTGGGTATAGTTCAGTTACATGAAGATAATAAGGATGAAAGTAACCCCTGTAGATTGGAGAGGCTGAGAACCTCAGATCCCAGTGCTTTCAATCACCATTTTGGAGACTCCACAGTACTGAACATCAGGCCCTTGGTAATTCATTTACTTAGTGGCACTGTCTAACGCGAACTGCACAGTGATATGAGCTTAGCTGCTGGAACAAAATTTGCAATGCAGCTACAAAACAAATCTTTTCCAAGTGAGCCAAAGTGTTCCTCTTTATAAAATAGTATTCACCTATGGAATCAGCATTCTTTTGATCAGTCTCTATAAAGATTAAAAGTATTTTCTTTTTTTTTTTTTTTCCAATATGATAATTCTATTCAACCTTTTCTTTCCTACCCTCTCTACTTCCTTTTCTTTGCTTCAGCTTTGTATCATTTGAGTTCTCTAATTCCTATAATTAGGAATCCCCTTTCCAGGAGTCCCCTGCTGGAAAGACAAATAAATGTATGGGAAACATAACTACTAGCACCAAGTAAAGTCAGAAGGGATTATCATAATGAAACAACACAATGGTTTGGACTCAGATATTGAGGTTTCCACCCTTTGAGGTCCTGAACATATCATATTCTTCCATGAAAAGCTAGGTTTACTAATTACTCTCTCTTATAAAATGAAGACACAAAATCCAACAATCCTGCTATATACAGAGCAGCAAGTTTGCTCACTGACTTTTACCGGATATTCCTTTTCTCTCTCTTCAAAGACACTGGTTGTTTTTGCCACAGCACTACACTAGACTCTTTTATTTAGGACAATAATAAACTGCTCTCACTAGTTCCTTATCCAAGACAATGTTCTCCTAGGACCTTCTGCTCTATATTTCTGAAAATGTATTCTTTCTTTCTGGATTCTCTTTCCCCCCTGCCTTTGACCATATTATCCAATCCTTTTCCAGGTTGTGCTGTGTGCTTCTTTCCATCATATAGAATGAAGGCTACATCTCCTATCTTTTTTTTTTTTTTTTCAGTTATAGAATAGAAATAGTTACTGGATTACCTGAGAATTTAATCATGTCCATCTTTACTGTTTTCTATATACAATTAAGAAGTCATCCTAGTATGTTCAGGAGAAAGATCTCCAGTATATTTCTTAAATGCATATTTCGAATGAATAGTTCTGTTTTAATCATGAAAATATACAGTGCTTCCCGTGTTTTGAAAACAGAAATGTCACTGTGTAATCATTATCCTACAGAGTGCACAGTAACATCTAAGGGTTACCCCACAGATTTAAAGCTGCTCACTAGAAGAGCCTAAAAGAGAGCTCAGGTGTCTTGACTTGTGTTTGCTATGGAATATGTATAAACTACACGGTACATTATGGTAATCATGCTGCTGTTAAAAGGACCAGCAAAGATACAAAGTGAATATATGCATATATACTCTTTGAATTTATGATCAAACCTCTCTTACCTACAGTTCTAGAAATTAAATACATTCTTAGGAACGAAATCCCAGCACTCAGTTCAATATTGCCTTTGAAGTCTAACACTTTAACAGTAATTTTAGAAGAACACTTGTGTTGAACCCTCAGACTTTTCTGTTCTCTTCAGAGAATTTGTTCATCTTGACAGGTTTTACTGTTTTTCTTAGAATTTATCTACTGTTTTAAGCACCATAGAAATGGAGAAAGGTAGGTGGAAAAATGGAGGAGGAGAGAAATCCTTTCTCTGTGAACTAAACAGAGGGGTAGATCTCATAATTGTGTAGCCATAGTACTGTCTTATGGCACTGAGCATGTTCTCTGACATACTAAACTGTATGACTCCCTTCCCCACCAAATCCACCCCTATATCAAGTACATATTCATACTGATAATGCAAAGTAAACATACAGCAGTGTAGCCCTGGCCAGATTTGGAAAAGTTAGAGGAGGATGTGCACTGAGGGGGACAAGAAAGCTGACTCAGTCAAAAGTTCTCCAAGACTACTAGGAAAACCCTTTCTGCAGGCTAAAGCTATAGGCCAGCAAGCAAGCACGATAAGTTCATCCCATGCTGGAGCTGTCAATGCCAGAAGACCTACTCCTGCAGTATGTTCCTCTTCCCTCCAGCACTGTCAGAAATACCCCTTCCCCGGATTTTTTCTGACATGTAAGGGCTCAGTTATAAGAGGATGTGGTAGAAGGCAGAAGCAAGGTCAGCAACCTTCCTCTGACCCTCTAGTGAAGATGTTTTCCACTGAGTATTTTCTTGGTTTGAATACCATTGCAGTTAAAGCAAGGAAAGCCTTAGACATCTGGCTACATAAATATTTAATTCATCAGGTAAACAAGATAGGGAGGGAAGTTACTGGAATATGTAATGATAAATTATAAACTTAGCTGTTTCTTAATAACAGGTAATATGAATTTTACATGTTACGTGCATGGTTATGCTGCAATAGCCAAATAAAGTACAAATATGTCAAATGACATGCTGGTTATGAACTGTCAAAATATTGCTGCAGACCATTCTGCTTCTGCAGAATCCATGGAAAATCCTGTCATGAAGAAAAATCCCTCTGAGATTTGTTTCTTTGGGCAAAAATATAATTGATTTTTAAATAGTTAGGAGAAAAAATGCTAAAAATACTTCTTGTTTCCAAATCATCACAGCACGTTTGATAGAAATGTAGTCTTGAATATGGAAATAACATTTAAGCAGCTTGCAAAGAACATTAGTCATGCTTCAATAAAATTTATGTTTTGTGCTTTTTAATGTTGCAGTTCATTTTAGGGTCTTAATGAAATTCTTTGGTATTTAATATGAATTTTGGAACAGAATTTTCAGAATTATGCAGTTTTATGATGTGAAAATTTGGCTTTGTAAAGTATTCACTCTGGATTTAAAGTTTGAAGTTCCACTTTTAGTATGATTTTAGTTAGTGTTTATTGACATGCTGGAAATTGCAAATGCTAGCCCTATAGATTATATCTGAGAAAGGGCCATTGTAGGGCATTTTTGTTGATGCAAAGATGTCATATTTAAATGGACTAATGGCAGAATGGGACTTATTTTGAGTAGTGGCATAGAATTTTTGGTTCTC
Organism: Empidonax traillii; assembly: GCF_003031625.1. Taxonomy (NCBI): domain Eukaryota; kingdom Metazoa; phylum Chordata; class Aves; order Passeriformes; family Tyrannidae; genus Empidonax; species Empidonax traillii. Next base: position 564,462 of record NW_020955656.1, on the reverse strand, counting down.
ATCATTTGAGGACACAACAGTAATTCTTTGCTGCAAAAAGGATTTATTTCCTATATACTGCAATACAAGTATATAGTTTAGGATGCATGCCAAACTATGAAGGAGTGAAATACTTGTAGCCTTGTGACCTTGTGCAAAAAATTGTTCTGTTTATACTGGTCTAACATTTGGCAGAGCTGTGAAATGAAGCACTGTTGTTCTTGAAACAAAAATTGTTGGATAGAAAAGATTATATACATAAGTAAAAAAAAGCCATAAAAAGGTGGTCTTTTATTAGATTTTTTTCAGTACTGCTATTGAGAGATGTACTTGCTGTCCAATAGGCCACTTGGTTTGAAACTTTAAGTGAAACACAGCTGACATGTCTACTTCCTGCATGCATTGTATGGCACTCACTAGAGGCTGGTGAATACAATGAAAAAAATTCTATGAGTGTTTGCCTAAGCTTGAATGAGTTTCTTTTCTTCTTATACTTCTTCTTCTATTTCTTTCCAATGGAGGTATGTGTGCATTTAATGTAAATTTGCAGAAAGTGCAATTAAGTTAGAGTATTGCAAGTTTTTATGTATGTTTTATATACTGGAATGATAAACCACTTCAGAAAACGGAGGACTTGTTTCCATACAATATAAGCACAGTAGTAATAGAATGAATCAGATGGACAGGCTGGTGAAAGTATGAGAAATGACACCTCTTGAATGCTAAGAGAAAATAAATCCCATCATTTCAGGCATGTTGCTTTAGGTAAGTCTAGTAGTAAATTCCCACTAGCTTTTCAGTCTGCCCCCACTTCCCATGCTAATTTTTCTCTGTGACAGACTTAAATCCTTAGTCATTTACTGCACACTTTTCTCCTAATTAAGGAGTCATGTTTCTGTAGTCAGAGATCAGACATCATACAGTGTGACTCTAATGGCCACTCACAACTAAGCAATTTAGCTCATCTTCCTAGCACCTACTGTTGAAGATTCCTAATGAGCCATGTATATTATTTCATAAACAATAGTAGAAATTACAGTTACAAATATTTCCCATCCAGTTCTCAATCTTCTGTTCCTGAATACTCTAAACAAAGAACCTACCTCTGCATTTGCTGGAAAAGAAATCACAAGATCACAGAAATCACATGTAACTACATGGAGGAGGTAGGGTTCTAGGAACAGATGCTGGAGGGAGACTAGAAATAAGAGTGATGATGAGCAAAAAATACAAGTGATAACCTTTAGAAGAAAGAAGTATACAACATAATCTTGTTATAACAGAATGGAACTAGAAAAAATATACTGTTATGGTAAGTTGAAAATTAACGGATAGAAATACAGCAAGAGATCGATGTGATCAAGTGACATCTTCTCCAGGGATGGTGTGATGTAGAGAAGAGAGCAGAATTGTTGTCTACTATTTGTTCAGTAAATCTAGTAGTATAAGTTTTTTCTTATTTGTAAATAAAATGTTAGTCTTATTCAAACAGTAGTGACACTTTATTGCTACAAATTGTAATGTCATTTTCTCTCAAATGTCTTCTCCTATATATCTTTCACTAAAATCCATTTTAAACTTTTCTAAATACAAGCACTTAATTCCCAGTCTTCTTCATACCTCTTTCTAATCCATGTCTCTGCTGTCTGTGTCTGATATTCCTGAATGAAGCTTTACCTGGCACAGTACAGATCTACTCATTCTCTAGCATTTTGGAGAACATATCTAAACTAAAATATCTACTTTATTCATATTTATCCCACAAACAAGAAACATCCCTATGATGAAGGGGTTTACTTTTTGCCAATATATTTGCTCAGCACATTAGTGATGTCTTCTTTAATGTAATTCAAATCCCTCATTTCTTTAAGCCAATCAAAACACATGATTGCTTATTAATCTACTTGTTACTCAGAGGTCCATGATAATAGCATTAGAGAGTTCTTTTTTACAACCTCATTACCAAATATACTGATTGACTTGGGGCTGGGTGGCTTTCTGATTTTACCAAAAGTAAGTTATAAACATCCTAGATTAATGTTGAAGTGTCACAGGAAGTAGTTTAACACAGATTCTTTATGTATTGTCTGTTTTACCAAATAAATTTCCCACTACTCAGAATTTCCCTCTGCTCCGTGTCTTTGATTCCCATTCTAATATTCACATACCATTTGCTAATTTTTAAAATACCCCAAAATCTAACTCAGAATTTTGAAATCAGCTCCCAAATTTTGAGCTGAAAACCTAAGCATTTATTTTTCACATTTGCTTTTCTTATCTCCGTATGGAAGACAATGACATGATAGAGTACATTAAATTAACAGAAAAAGTAAAGTTTCATGAATGCAGAGGTCACCATTCTGTAAAAATGTTGAGTAATTTTTCCGTAGTCTGGAAGACAGTTAACATTAACATATCGTCACAGTCTATGCAATAGTCTTTGCTATATTTTTGCCACACAAATACTTATATATATTTGACATATATATATATTTTCCTGTCTGTGAAGCCAGACTTCTGAAACCCCATATTTTTGAAAGCTCTCTTTTATCACACTGTAGCATAAAAATGCTTTGGCTTTTATTCAGCTCTGTCATTAGAAGTTGCCTAGGTTAAACTTAATGTCCATGCTGCTTTCATGAGTCTGGGCACTTCAAGAAAAAAGATAAAAATCTTTGTAGTTCTTCCCCAAGACAGTTGCAAGCACAGTGATCACAGGTGTACAGGGGCAGGGAAATGACAGAAAAAGAAGGTGCACCCTCTTACTTTCCTCCATCATGTGAACTAATCTAAAAACTACACCTGCAACAATATAGTGCCAGGCACACTTAATTCATATAGTCCCCTATGTTTTCCAGATGTCTAGAGCAGAATGTGAAGGATGACCTTTAGTAGCCTGAAAAAGGAATGACACTAACTTAATTTAATCATTGACTCTTTCTGCGTGGAATTCCAATATCCAAAGATTTCTTTCAAATATTGAAAGCCAAATCTCTGTTTTCTTCTAAAAAAACCCACAAAAACAAAACAAAAAACAAAACAACCAAAACCCCCCCAAAAAACCCTATATACTTTTTTTCATGACATATTTAGAATGAAGAAACTATGAGAATGGAAGATTAAAACACTGTGTTGGCTGCACTTCTAGGGATTCTGACTTCTCTACCTAAGAAGGTCAGAGAAACCTGAATAAGCTTTAGATTCACAGTCCATCACTGCTTATTACTATAGTGACTTTATAAGTGCAAGGCTGCATGTTTCGGGGTTTTTCTTTCCTCGAGTACTTGTTCCAGCTAGGATTACAGTTTTGTTGATATGGCTTTATAGAGAAGATCAGACAGAAGAGCAGGAGTGGATTACTGTAGTTCTGGAGACCATATTTATTTGTGGAATTTCTAGAAACACAGATCAAGGAGATAACACAGACTATTGTTTGGATACAGAGGAGTATGTGCTTTGGAGCTGCAAAGGAAGTTACCTTGCTCACCTCACTCTTGAGCTCAGAAGAATTAATCTCTTTTCTGTTCTCTCATAAATTTATTTCCACAAAAGCAAGACAGGGTCACCTGTGCCAAACGGTTAAAAAAAATTCAGAGGAACAGCTGTTCTTTTTGAATGCTGAACAAGAAATATTAAATAAAACAGGCTTACCCTGAAACTTACTCTCTTTGCTTTCTGAAGTCTCTGTGTCAACTAAGAGGTTTTTTTCTTTCAAAACTTGCCAAGTCTGCTTTTCTCTGGTCTCCTGTTATAATTGCTAAGAATAAAGATAGGATGACAGAGAGAGAGACTAATTATCAGTGGTGTATTCTTTCATCAATCTAATGGTAATGTGCCAAAAAGACTCAAATAAGCACCTACTCTAGAAGAGACTTACTACTACAATTAACTACAAAGTACCATTTACATTGTGGTGTATTTAGAAGTTGCAACAGAGATCAGGTTAGGACTGATGACCATGAATTCAAGAAGTCTAAATGATAAATTTTAAAAAAGAAAGCAAAATTATCGATACAGCAGTTGGAAAATGTTATGTTGATTAGAGGAGGTACTATGCACAAAGAACCTGCTTGGGCTAGGGAGAGAGATCTCAGTAAAGCGCAGTGGCATGTGTGACCTATTGCCACACACTTCTGTTTTCACCGGGAGAGCGTGAATCATTTTTTACTTCTTGCTTTTCAGTTGCCATTTTATTCTGTGAAATAAATGAAGAAGATGGTAGTGCACCTGGACTTAAGGAGCTTTTCCTTCATTGACAGATAGGAGTGTTATTGGGATGGGATCAACTCTTCCTGTTTAATGGAGGTAAAATCTGTCTGAGGATTGTGTCAGTTTGTTCCATAAGCAGCGCAAAAAACTGCTGAAACAGTTTGGGAGCCACAGTAGACTGCACAGATGCAGGAAAATGGACAAACTGTTTGCATGCACAATTTTGCCTACCTTCCAATATCAGAGATGTTTGTTAAGAACAGGATACTATATTGTTGTCCCCAAAATGGTAAACCCAGACTTCCTGGTCAGTTGAAAAATGTGGGTTTGGCTGTTTTGGTATACAATTATGATGGAAGGTCATATTGTTATTCTTACACATGTTGTGTTTCTCCTATCCTAATCATCAGTGAGAGAAGCAGCTGAGGATATGTGATCTGAATGGATAAATTAGAGGCAAGAGGAATAGCTCTTTCATATTTATAAGGCTTTGACTGCATCAGGGCCTGTGATGAACCATGAAACTCATACTATGTTGATAGATAGTTAATAGTGCTTTTATGTCATTGCCTGCCTGCTCAAATAAATGTTGGTTTAACATTTTTATATGTTGATTTTACTTGGAGAACAGGATTGAGCAGTAACCAATTCAGTTTAACCTTGGGATTATGTTTGCACATGCTTGCTTAGCTGGCAACCATTTTTGGCATACATATATCCTTTCTTTCCAATCTTTTCTGCCCTAACAATGCTACCATACAGATTCATGGTTTTTAAGTGCTCAGAGCACTTGATATTGCAGGCTACTGTGTATTAACAACTCCCAATGAAGTCACTAGGAACTTAAATACATTAGAGAGTTTAGAAATGCAATATTTGGTATTCCTTTAAGTTCTGAATGTTGAAATAAGCAACCTGAGTACAGGAGTTTAATACGCCACAGATGCCTTCATTCTATATCAGGGAGGATACATCCTTCTGTAAATCAGATTTGCTTCTATTATGTGTCACATAAGAAAAAAAACACATGGTCACATACATCAATATGGGGAGCAGACACATTCCTTGTCTGCTTTACATGCAATTTAATTATTTTGCCAATAGCCTATAATCTGTTTCACAGATGCTTATTTACTGTAGTTTGCAAATTTGTAGTTTTATTAGACCAAAATAATAGAACAACTCTTAACATTTTAATGTTTCCTAGGTTAGATTTCTGCGAAATCTAACATCTTGGAAACATAACTTTTCAAATGTAATAAAATCTCCAGAAACTATATTAACCTCCTCTTTATTAGCAAATCAAGCAGGGAGCACATGGATGACATATTACTTTTCTCAAGTTCTTTTGCTAATTTCTTTTTTTCCTAAACCATTTTTGCTGTCCTGCAAAAGTTGTACTGTTAGTAAAGGATAATTTATTAATGATACTTATTTCTTAAGTTCTCAGAGAAGAAAACAATAGTTTATCTATAGAAAAAGAGCCCAGATCCCGGTCACAGTGTAAGACTTGCGTTCTGCCTTGGCAAGTGCTGAAAAACTCTGCGTAATCCTTGGTTGTAGAGAGGGAAAAGGAGTCTTCAAACTCAGGATGTGCTTTTTGGAATGGAATGATTCTTACAGAAGTTTGAGAATGGAGAAACAATCAAGATGACTGCCTTATGCTCAATCTGTCAAAAAGGTTTGTCTTTTTCAGCTGAATCTTTTCACAGTGTTCTGCGTGCTTTGAAATGGGTTCAGCTAATGCAAAAGGAAAGTGCTGTTGAATGAATATACTAGTTTGTGCCTGTGAGCAGTAATTTCAACAGAATTTCACCAGACTTCCGTTAACCACCTTTCAAAATTCATACTGTAGGCCTCTGAAAAAAGTCATTTGTTCAGGTTTCAGCTGTAAAAATAAATATATTCAATACAGAACATAGGCAGAAAATAATAAAAAGAAAAACTGCTTCCAGTCCAGTTGAGTAGTTCATACTGTGTGTTTGTATTGTAGCAGAAGTTTCGGCAAAGAATGCCTCTCATCAGGGACTAAGTTCCCTTTTATTAAAAATTTCCACCTGCCTTCATTCCTTCATGCTTATCTCTTTGTATACTTTGCGCATCCTATGAAAGATCTTCCATGTTCTACCTGAATAGTTATCCTTACTACTCTGTAAACATCTCTTCTTAAAACACCAATTAGCTTGACTATATTCTAGTGTTTTCATCCATGTATGCACATATCTATGCATATGCATATACATTCTAGCCTAATGACCTTTTCTTGATGCTGTCATACACACATGTTCTCGGGCTGTCCTGTGATTTTCTGGCAGCACTTTCTAACCCTATGTTTATATATACACATATATAAACATATATATAACATATATATACATTTATATAAAACATATAAGATATATTAATGAAATGTATGTCAGACAATCATGCACATGGTATGAAAACGTGGGTTATGTAGTTTAACAAAATGGCAGCTCCCTGCCATAAAATGGTGGCCAAAACTAAATGATGTTCTCCTGTGTAGGTCGGGGAAGGACCTCCCGGCTCTGGTGCTCTGGGTAAAGTAGCAGGGATGGCTAGTCCTTCCAGGCAATCATAACAGACAATCAGTGTAGGGGGGAGGGAGTGACTGCTGGGGCAAATGGCTGGTGAGGTTGCTGGGAGGGAGGTAGGACTTCAGTCAGAAATGGGGGACAGGATGCTATCACTTGCCTGCTTATCAGTGGTATCTGTACTACTGGCCAGCACACAGAAAAAACATCAGAATATTCATTATGATGAAAAGGTTTTGATGTTTTTTTTCTGATTCTAAAAAACCGTACGTTTTGGATGAGCCTTGAAAGGCCTTCTTTACCAGGACACAGAATACATTATCACAACTGAGTTTGCTTTCTCAATCTTTCAGTAACTCCATAGGCTGTTCAGTGTTGAATATTGTTTTACTATGTACAAGGTTAAATCAGGATAAGTTTCTTAAAGTAGTTATTTGTTATATATGTTCCAGATATAAAATACATTGGTCACACAATGGGAAAAAAATTGAAGTCTGCACGATGAACCCTTCTGACATTTTTTGTGGAAGTAGAAATATTTTTAAAATAATTCTTATTCTTTTGCAACATTTACAATCAGTGATGCATGGAAGTAATGAAATTATCAAAAAAAAATGTACTTATATATTTTGAACTTCCAAGACTGTCACACATTCACTTTGTTTGGTAAAGGGATAAGTTGTGTAAAATTGTGTGTTTAGATTGCATACTTCATTCTGTTGATCATATCCTCCTCTAGGAAAAAAATGTCCTGTAATTCTGAGACTAATCCCACTTCTGACTTCTGCATTTGATGCCATTAAAATTTATTCTCATTAAGCCAGCTGCAGAATCAGGGTTTATTAATCATCTAAATAAGCTGAGCTTTACAGGAAAAAAAATTAAAAATTATTTTAAGACAGTCCCCTCTGCAAATCCTACAAAAATGCAACTCTTTATAACTCCACCATCCATCTAACCAAAATTTGAAGCTGATCTAGTAAACTCTATATAACTGCCTCTGTTATGCAGCTCATTACCTCATTGCAATAAAGGTATTAATGACAATAGAGATTAACTACTTAGTGGAAAGTGTAGCACCTGGGCCTTTGCATTAGAGAGGAACACTTCACAAATTTTTAGGATCTCCCTTGTAATATATAAAATGAATTAGAGTTTTCTGATATTGGTTTTTAGGGTACTTATTCTAAAGAATTACCTAGTTTTCCACTGAATTTTAGAATCCTAGAAAAGATGAAAGTAGTTTTAAAATGCTGTGTATTTTAAGAAAAATCAGAAAATCTGAAACTTAAATCCCAAATTTATTATACTTTATTTCTATATCACTGTTTCACAGAATGTCTGAAATAGTTCACAAAATAATGTGAGGCATGCACTAATACCTCTCACATTATTAATTACTCATTGTTTGTTATCCATTATACAAATGTTGCTTGTTATCTGTTACTCAGTTATATAATTTTATAATCTATTGTGTGTCATTCTACCTCTTACAGTGTGTTGGTTTGGATTACTTTTACCAGGGATTAAAAACAGCTACCACTAAAACTAGTATCGAGTGCTTGCTTTATCTTTTCAATAAATCTACCAATCTGCAAGATGAAATGACAAGGAGGAAGGGGTATATTATACGGTACTTTCTCAGGTAGCGTTTGGCTACTGGGATGTTTATGTTCTAAACTCATTCATACCAGTGCTATAGCAGCAATCATAATGAACTCTCAAAAGCATGTTAAAAGCCTGCTTTATGGAAAAAGAAAAAGAAAACATCAAGAAACACATACTGAAAACCAGGTCTGTACAGCATGCCTGATCAGACCTCAGACAGAGAGGCATGATGAGCATTTACTCATGTGAAAATATTTGACAGAGAGCTGCCTCAGACACATGTCCTTTGCAGGTCTTCTCTGTGAGCGTGAGGGGGAAGGTCTTGGAGTAGTACCAGCTTACCAAAGCCTGGATGGAGAGGTGAGACCTCCTTGGGCCTTCCCAAGTGTTCCTCTCTCTCTTGTTATGAATAACACAGCTAATGGTCATACAGCTTCATGCACCACTTGAAATGTCCAAAGGAGCTGAAGTTTCTGGCTTTAGAGAAGTCTCTGACTACAGTGATATTGAGGAAAGAAATCTCTTGATTCTTAGGGTCAAATAAAAACCAAAACCCAGAAAAATTAGAGATAAGGGAGAGAAAGAAAGGAAAAACAAACTCCTGAGTACAGAACTCAAGGAGTGATAGGTGTGGGACTATATTGCTTTCTGTTCTATAACATTGAGACAAACACAACCATATCTACCAATCTGGTGTAAAAAGTAATTTAGCTGTTACTGCAATTCCAATAAAGATATCTCAAGAGAAAAAACAAGCATGCCACTGACTTATCTCTGATCACTCCAGGTGTTTTTAGTCTCTCTAGCTCACTTGAAAATAATAGAAAAAAAATCTTTATCATTATTTAAAGAATTTTTAAGCTCCTTTTCATATATAGCACATAAAGAAAGGCATTCAGCAGAAAATTAATTGGAGAACAGAATGTTTAATTGTTACAAAAATAATTAAAAAACTCTTCAAAATCCAGTCAGCCACTCTTTATCTATTCTCTAATTCTGAAAATGAAAGTAGTTTCTAATTTCAAAAATTCTCATGTAAGAATGTCCAACTGGGCTTTTATTTCCATAAGCAATCTTTGTTCTATGATAAGGTAGTAAACAAACAAGTACTATAAATTTTCATCAAGTATATATCTGACATTTTAAACAAGCTTGAGGAGCCCCTACTGGGAATAATCAAATTCCTTAAACAATTAGACCTAGAAAGCAGTGCATTTTTGGCCAGTTTTAATACACCTTGGGTAGTGGAATAAAACATTAGACTCAAGACCCAAGTGATTCTAGTCTACTGTGAAGTATAATTATGATCCTGAAATGTACAATGCCTAGAGCAGATTATTGTCATTATAATTTAGAATTCATGCAGAAAAACAATAGAGTCTCACTAGACTCCTTTGATAAGAAATTGACATTACAATCAAAAAGTTAAATCTAAAAATCTACATTAATTTCGCAATAAAGTGTAAAAAAAACACTTCATTGTCACTTCTCTCTTGATACTAGCTTTGTTGTGGTTTTTGTTAAACAGAAAAGCTTCTCTTCTGGGCAATCACACAGCAGTTAGCTGACAACTGGAGCAGAATCTGAAGTCGTGCACAGTCCTTTTTGGAAGAATACTTCAGATATGTTCGTTTTGTCAGTGGTTTTTAGTTTTTAGTGTTTCAATCAATGCAAATATAGTTAACAAGCTCTTCCAGAACAGAATGCTTTGTGGGTCATTTTATTTATTGCCTTTGGCCAAAATTCTGGATGAAAACATTGAAGTCCTGTCTTCAATATAATGCAAAGAGAAATAACAGTCAACTAACATTGTTTAGCTCTTTTCTGCAGGCCTACCAATAACATCTATGAGATCTTAAATTGTTATTGCAAGAGGATCCCAAGAACTGGTTGAGGTGGTTACGTCTTTACATGTGCCATAAAGCACAGCAGCATAATCCTGCTGTGAAATACTAAAAACAAAATATTTGTACAATTGTTACCTGTGCTTCACAGCAACCGTACCAACTTGCATGCACATAGATTTCCACAGATTATAATTCTGAACTACTGACAGAATTAATCAACCATTCATTACTTACGTAGGAAATAAAAGTTTGTGATACTAGACTGGCTGAAAGAAAACTTTTCCTGGAATTGGATAAATAGACTCTTAAGAATGAGTTATATAGAGATATTGCCACTGCAAAAGTATTAGGATGGGTGACTATAGATACATAAATAATTAAAATAAGTTTTGTCCTGCATTCATGCAGTCTTGAAGCAATGTTTTGGGATTTGATATGTCTTACTTAGGAAAATGAAAGGTGTCTTTGGAAAAAGGCATTCTATTGATCCGAAATCTTTTAAATCTTTTTTTTTTTTAAGTTTTGAAAAAATAACATGAGGGACATTCTTATAGCAAATTATACATTAATATTTTTAATTAAGACATGTTTATTTTTTTTCTTCTTCTCTAAGGTGTCTTATCTTTCGGTGGAAGAATCCTTTTGCGATTTTGTATCTTTAAACCGGTCTTTTGAAATTATTTGTTTCCAAAAGACAGAAATTACAATTTGCAAGGAAGACTTGTGTGTGAGCAAGTAGTGGAAATTATTAGAAAAGTGATTAACATGTTGCTGACTGAGCAGAGAAGAATTCTCAATTATCAGAAGAATTAGACATATAATGTGGAAGAAAATGAATATAAATGTCTGTTCCTCATATTTTTTAAAAAAGACAATCTATTACGTATCTCCAAACATTGCACTGAGCAATTATTATCAGATTTCCTGACTGCAGTATCTGAACCATATAGTTTTCCCTAGCTTAACTTGGTGAACCCCATTCATCCATATCAACAAACATCCGTCAGCATTGCTTCTACTTTGGTTAGAGAATGATGCTGTCTCTCTACTAAATTATCTTTTATTCATTAATGAGAGAATTTCCAGAAAGGTAGGCTGTGTATATGTGTTTGTAGTCATCATTTTAGTGAGGTCAAATTTATAGAGCTTGAAGAACACAGTTTTCATTGAAATGACAGGTGCATTTAGATAGTCTCTCTGAGGTGTAGTACATGAATTGGAAAAATGCCTGAACTGTAAGAATGTTGTCCTGTGTTTTTTTATTCGGGTGAGGGGTGTGTTGCAAGCTGAAGTTTTGCTGTCTAAATCAATGGTCTTTCACTTTGTAAAAAGCCTTAGGAAAATTAATCTTACAAAAAACAATGCAAGGAGAAAATACTTGATTCTGCTATTTGTAAGCACTTAAAGGATCAAGGCCATAAGCAACTAATAAAAATATGCTTTTGAGATTTACATTTTTAAAATTATTTATGAAGAAATTTCCAGCAATCAGTTTCTGATTTTCCTACCACTGTCATTTTATACATATATGTTCAAAACTGAAAATATAAACAAAAGAGTATTGTTTGAACTAAATAGAAAAGTGTCATAATTTTCATTGTTATGTGTAGTTTGTACTCCATAATATTAACACTGGAACTTTGTGTAGTCTGTTTCCATCCGCGTTGTCTTGCAATGCTGTAGAGATACCGTTGTCTTGCATATCAGAAACTGAATGTAACCACTGTCAGCACAGTGGACCAAGCAAAGTAATCAAGGACTCCTGGAACTTACCTAAAAGATTCAGCTTTGGTTACTTGTGACAACCAACTATTATAGGGCAAAAGTAAAAATTGCCTCTGAAGCTGTAAATCAAACCTTAGCCTTACACATTCCTCCAGCTCCAGAACAGGAGCTTGGTTTACTTCCGAAGCTAAAGAATGCAAAACCTTTCTGTCCTTTAGGATTTCGAGAGTACTGCCTGGATTTAGTCTACTAGTATTCAGCCATGACACACTCCCCATGGAGAATTGTGTATATATATATATATATATATACACATATGAATCAGTACTATTCACAAAAAGAATTGTTTCCAGGCCAAATATTGAAACTGGAATGTACTACAACCTGGAGACTTTTCTCTGTAGTCTGTGAGTCCTAGTCAGCAAATTCTGAAGCAGAATTAACTTGGGATCAGGAAAAATGTCTTTATGGAAGCTTTTGAACTGAGGGGCATTAATTATCTGTGATCAGCCCCACCAAATTCATCTATAGTCAAGTGCCTCCTGCTTAACTTCTGTGTTTTCCTGCAGGCCCTTCTTCATCTCAGGTAAGCCAAAGCTTGGGGGAAATATTGCCTATCTCAGCCTGGCATGCAGTTTGGACTCAGCAAAAAACTGAAATTGAGCCCTGGAGCTGGGAGACAGTCCTATGAAGAGAAGCCAGTGAAAATAATACCCTCTCCATGTTATTATACCTCTATGTCAGCTGGTTTATAAAGTCTGAGCACACATTACCATACCAATAGGTATTTCTCCCACCATTTCTAAATTCACGTTTTCTTCAGTCCACTAAAAGAGTAGGTTCTGCTTCAGTGTTCAGAGCTCGATCCAATGTATTGCAGAAGATGAAGTGGTCAGATGTGGGTTTTGCCTTTTTCTGATACAAGCAAATCACTGCCAGCATTGCACAGCTGTTACCACATAGCCTGTGAAAGCAAGTTACGGTCAATTTAGCTTTCTTTATGCAGTAGAATTGCAAATGGAGTTTAGCATTCTGAAATAAGATTCTTGGTAACAAGTGGTTTGATATATGGACCAAGAGGCAAAGCTTGGTTTTTTTTCTGCTGTATCGAATAGAATGGGATGGAAGTCCTTTGTTTTGGCATGTAGGCTTAACAAATTAAAAGTAATTGATGAGGAATAAAAGTATACAGAAAGTAGTTCTACAATGACCTATCCTATTTTCATTTCAGTAGTGGTCAACAAATACAAATATAAAGCAGACTTTTACAAGGGAAAATTTTCAGCAGTGTTGCAGCTTTTATTTTCATTGGTAAATACTCAGAACTAGTCAAATCTTCACCAAGATACATTTTTAGTATTTCACTAGCATTTAAGGACTTGAAAAGAATATATACCTGATTTCTAAAACTCAGTTAAACTATTGAGTTTCTTTCCCTGAAAGAAGGGCATCCCAGCTGGTATTCTAATACTGGTTTTGTTATTTTCTAAAGAAATGCACTTTCTTGAATTTCTGAAATTGCTATTTATTTATTTTTGGGGAATTTTTTTGTTTGGTTGTTTTTTTCACATTTCAGCTGAGTGAGAAAGCTTTATTTATCCCAGGAAGATGAAGAGCTGAACTAACGTAATTTGATTTTTAGGATAGTAGTTGCTCTCCTTCAATGATCTATCAGCCCTTCTGTTCTTTTCTTCTTACTTGGTATACTGCAGCAGCGGTTTCTATCAACATGATATGTGATTTTCTGGGATTATTCACCAGAGACAACAAAGTGAGTATCTTAATCAATGCAGTAGAAGGCTTTGTTCTAGGTTTTCTTCCCAGTCGTAAAAATATTCTGTAGGGTCTTCTGTTTGAAGATTCATTGCCTAGATGTGCCTTCTGCTGCTGTGGTGGTTGTCTCTACTTCTGTGTCTGAGTTCCCAGATAGGAGATCCTAAAGATTATCCATCCATAAATCTCACTGCCAGCATCCAACTTAGTGCAGCTGAGGTTTAACAAGGTCTGCATGAATCTCTCTACCCCTAGGTTTTCTGCTTCTGAAAGTTTCAGACATAAAGCAACACCCAGAAAAGCTGACCTAAGATCGGATCTCAAAACTCTGTGTTTAACCTCCAGAATATGTCTCTTTTTTTGCTATATTCCAATTTGATGTCAGGAACAGGCAATATCTGTTCATTTAATGTCTTTGATAATTTACACCATAACATTATTTTGAAATTCTTCAAATGACATAAAAAACCCCCTCATCTTCAGGATAAGGAATAGAGCACAAAATGTAAAACATTAGACATGATGTTGATACTCATCAGTTCTCCATCACAGGTCTGTACTGGGCAGAAACCCTTCCTTTCACCGCAGAAAAGACATAAACAGAACTAGAAAATTTGCGGAGGGTTGTAATAGATGACCAAAGGTGTAAAATCTCAAGGGAAAACTTAATGATCATCAGCCTAGAATGACCCCTCAGCCTTAGAAAAGTGAAAACAGAGTGAAAATGTATGAAATAGCACTGTATATGATTACACTGTTGTTTTTGCTCTTATTTAGAGTCAAACTCCTGATTATCAGTGTTTCCTGCATTTGACAACATTTAGCAAAGGTGTTGCTATTCCTGTTTCCAGGTCCAGCCAATAGCAGGACTGAATGTGAAATTTAGAGGGGCAGACACATTCGCATGTGCAGACACACACATTCACACATGCGCTTGGAAGACTCAAGTTCACTAAGTATACAGGTGACTCAGCCTGCAGTTGCTGTCCCTTAGACTTCACAATACGTGCACAAAAAGGAAAGAGAATGACATTACAAAGCAAAAGTTGTGAAGCTCATTCATTCAAGTGTACTGATCAGCCGCTTGCTTGCATGCAAAAGGCCTCCTCCCCTTCTCTTCGTTTTTCACAGTTGTACTTCTCCTCCATCCACCTTGATCCATCCTTTCTCCATCCTTGTCTCTTCCCAAATAAACAATGCACATGAAGTTGTTTGGCCTTTTTTCCAGTGTTCTCAGTTTTGCTACACTCTTATCCAAATTTCATGTTACTAATGCTCTCACCTAGGTCATCTCAGCCTTACTTCGTATTACAAATATGGTTACTTAGGTACTCCTCCTCCAAAGGTTCCCAATACTCCTCATGATTATCTGTGAATCTTGGCAGTTTCTCACCTACTTCCTCCTTAGCCATCTGTGTAATTCAGCCATTCCTCACAGCACTAGCTGTAACTTCTGCCAGCTCCTCACTGTGTTATTTGTGGTGTTCAGCAATTTCTCATGTCACATTCTGTAGTTTCTCAGTGTCTGTTCAGATAGTTAAACTTCATGCCAGGGATGCATATCTTAAGTCAGCACCAATCGTTACGCTTTATGGTTCTACTCCTATCGAATGACATTGCTTAGTAACACTGGTGCAGCTGCTACAATCATTAAGTGCCAAGGAAAAAGAAAAAAAGAGAATAATTATTCTCATAGTACACTCTTACACCTATAACCATTGAGGGTGCTAAGTAGCATGTTCAGCAGTTCACTGGAGAGCAAAGGAACTTTTCCATAAAAATTAGTTTGACTGAAGAGGCAGGTGTGCAGGGACTTTAGAAATGCACACAAGGGCATTACATATGTGTTTGAGGTGAAAAATACTTTAAATTGTCAGTGTTAGAAGAGAGCAGTTATGAAATTTTTAGCTCCAAAAGGGTTCCTCCTGACCAAATTGCAATAAATACAAAAATGTTTTCCCATCACTATTAAACCTGAAATAAATAGGTTGGCTCTTTAAGAGTTTGCAAATGTGTTTTAAATGGAAAAAAGGAAGGGAGGTTTAACACACATTAACATTATCTGGTACAAACTCGTGTGATTCACAACACATTAAGACACCTAGGTATAGCCACACATAGATCGACATCTGAGTTACAAACATTACCGAACTGCCTTAGTAGTCCTCCAGAATACCCTGTGTTTTCTACACAGAGAACAGAGAGAAGTATGCCTTCATTGGAGACTACGTGATTTCCAACAGATCTTGTAAAAGCCTCAGACGTCCTAGGATGAATGGAATTGCATTCATGGTTTATGTGTAGGTAATTTAAGCTGTCTACAAGGACAGCTTGTTCAGTGGACCTCTATTCATTACACTCAGTGGTGAAAAAACCCTCACCAAACAGTAAATATTAAAATATTCTTGCTATATGCTATGAAAAATATATTTTTGGATTAGTTGTGCCATTGAGCCCAACTTTACAACCAAGATCTGGTGATAATTTTCTGCCTCTCTATGCACAGACTGTTATATTTTTCTGCATAAAACTATGATGTGCATAGATCCTCTGCATCACTATGTTTTGGCGCCAGTTAGTATTCCACTTTCATTTGGGAAAATCCTCATTACTGTACATATAATGCCAAGTGGGAACATGAATGGATATATTACTATGTAAAATTAAGTATGTTCATTCAAATTTACATGTAGCACAGAGCATATTTATTATGATCTAATTGCGTGACTTCTGAGCTAAAGATTTTTTGACAAGCTCTTCTCTTTTATTGCTGAAGTCAGTAGTTACAACAAGAAAGGGTTTAATTTATGAATATG
The DNA here is from genome assembly GCF_003031625.1 of Empidonax traillii. Classification (NCBI taxonomy): domain Eukaryota; kingdom Metazoa; phylum Chordata; class Aves; order Passeriformes; family Tyrannidae; genus Empidonax; species Empidonax traillii. The sequence goes on along the minus strand of NW_020955656.1, from coordinate 547,953 downwards.
TATTAATGCCACATTTCTATCAGATTCGTTTGGTCTCTTCGGAAAAGAGAAAACAGTGCAGGAAAATTCCCAGTTATAGAAAAAACTTATTGTGAAATAACATCTAGATTTTTTTTTCTTGAAGTACATTTCTCACTGAGTTGCTCAGTAACTATCTTTAAAGTTAACAGTTATTGGACAACAAGTCTGATCGTTACTTGAGAATTGGTTCTGTAACAGCTTTTCTCTACCAGCCACAAATCTGTGAAGGCTTATAGGAGGCTGGAGCTATATCTTCTCTTACTAGACCTGAACAACCTGTAAATTTTCAAGGAGAAGTTTCATCACTGAGTATACATTGCCACATACCATTTCTAAATTTCTGAGGAGATGAAGAGAACAATTAATATTTTAATAATTTTCTAATACTTAGTGACTAAAATAAATTTGTTTGTCACAAATGTAATGATTTCTATCCACTATAAATAGTGATAAGCATTAAAGTGTGCTCTCATAATTCAAGAATATAAAATGAGATGGCAATGTGGAAGGAACTGAGATATTTTAGTAGCCACATGGTATTTTGCAACTCAAACTAAAATCAAAACATTAAAACCATAATAAGAAGAGTAGACTTAATTGAATTACAGTAGCATTTTTATAGCTTTCCATAGACTCTCTTAACAAAAATGAAAAATTCTGCTATGTTTAAAACAGAACATGAGAAAGGGTTGATGAATACCTGATGAATTATTGACATGACTACAATACAAATACGTTTCTACATAGTGTATTGTACCCCCACAGAAAACACAAACTGAAAATCATAAAATCATTGCAGCATTTGTTCTTTTATGGACTTGTGAGGGTATATTTTAAGGCCTTCATTCTGTTTTCAGCTATGAAACCTCCCAACACTTTAAGAAGAAAAAGATCTCCTACTGTCTTAAGAAGAAAAGCACACAAATAAAAAATAGATGAGGGAATCAGGACTGTGCATATGAACAAGAATTTTGCAATTTATCTTCCTGATATTGGACTAAACACATTCTCTTCCACAGTGTAAATAAGGAAAGGGTCTGGGGAAAGAAGACAAAAATCCAGATAAAGTAAACACGGAACTAGGAATATGCCTCATCTTCATGCTGTTTAATGGAAATTCTAAGAAGATGACAACTAACATGGTAATAAAGATAAAAGAAGTTTAAGGGGAACACTAGGTTGAACCAGGATTTTCTCTTTTTTTTAATTTGTAAATTAACATCCACAGTGGTCTATTACTAGACAGGATGTAGCTGTTCACTGCTCCAGGTGAGTTCCCACACGACAGGGGAATCACCAGCTGACATTCTGACACAATGAGACCAATGTGTGGATGAAAGAAGGAGGCATGTGGAGGTATCAGGGACGAGAGGATCTAGGGAAATAGTATACCTCTTTCATTTCAGTTCACAGAAACAGCTGGCTCCCTTGATAGGTTATAATAATCACTGGATAGGATAATAATGACTGAGATTATTATTTCTGGAACAATACCATAAAACTCAGATGTGGATGAATGTGTAAAATGACACTTATTCATTAACATTAAAATAAAAAATTACCCATTTTCCTTTGATGAATCAGCAATAATGGGCAATTAGTGCTTAGATGTCAACATGCTACTGTACCTCAGAACATATTATAAATTTAGTGTTGCCTTATTAGACACACTGTTATGCTTATTAATCAGTTTGTTTACAGAGAGCAAGATGTGGTACTTTACAGTGCCATCTTCACCATTGCAACCTTGTAAAAGACGTATGGACATTTCCTTATCTCATTAGGTACAGGACTTTTCAGCTAAAGTAAGCAAGGGGATTGTTAAATGAGTGCTGTCCTTCTCACAGAAACTGCATTACATCAGTATTTTAATTCATTAGACTTGGCATCTTTTATTTAATTCTAATAAAATGAGAAAGTACTACATAACACCTCATAACAGCTCCAACAGTAGCAATTCACTTGGGCTTAATTTCAAACTGTTGAAGATCTATAATTCGTTTTTATTTCCTTGAAAGATGTTTTACAGTGGTTTTCTTCCCATTGTTCCTATTTAATTCCCAGAAGGATTATTTAATTGTCTGTAGAGTAATTTATATCTTAGCTTCATAACCTCACTGCTCAAATGAGCATTTAAAAACTTAAAGAAAAAAAGCTACATGGATAGTACTAAAGCCTATTTCCTATAGAATCCATTTTCTTTATATCTTCTGCTTTTCCTAAGGTTTTTATTAGAGTGAAATTAAAATTAGTCGGCTGTCACATTCAATGATTATTTTTGTATGCTAGTAGTCCCCTTACTGAAAAAAACCCTATCCCTACAACACACAGACCTGAATAATTTTTTTAAACTTTTCTATTTATGGGTAATTATGATATACCAAAATATACCTCTTCTCCAAAAGCCAAGTTGTATTACAGTCCTGTCCATGCCTGTATTCATAAAAATTTAAATCATGAAGTGTTTTTTCCTCTACAGAATCCTTTCTGGTGGGAAGCCAAATTTATATTTATCTAATCAACACTTTACAAATAATTTTGACTAAGAAACTCAAAGACTCTTGCTAATGATATTGTCTATGAGCAATAAAACTACACTACTTAATTTAGACACTTTTTCCGAGAGAAAAGGGCTGAACAGTGTGTTCCTAGTCGGGTGAACATAATGTCAAAAGGATTCATACTCTGTAGTGATATTCAGAAAAAGAGATTGCAGTGCAAGGTGGGTTTATGGTGTCTTCTATAAACACATTTTATGGCCATTCAATTCAAATATTTCTGAAACTGAAGTAATGTGGATGAAGTCAGCAAAAAAGCACTTAGATTGAGACAATCAGTAGAGTCTGAGGGGTGTATGACACTGTGGAAAAAGATGCTGCTGATAAGTTTAGAATAATTTTTGTTCATCTTATCTCAATGATATTCATCTTTAGAGCTTCCTCAGAAATCCTTCAGGAACTTGAGGCTGATAGTTTTTTTTTTTAACTTTCCCTTCACTTATTAAACTGTTTTTCTTTCAACCCATGAGTTTTCTTGGTTTTCCTCTTCTTATTCTCCTCCTTGTCCTCTGAGTCAAGGCAGGGTAATGGAGTGGCTGTGTAGGGACTTAAACTACTAGCTCATGCCAACCCACCAAACCAAATCAATAATATATATTCCTGCAGCTTCCCACCTACGTATCTTCAAGTCCGTGTGTGTGCACACAATCTTATCTTTAGTAGGAGAACTCCATTCTTGAGCAGGAAATCTGTACCAGACTGAATGGACTTGACTTTAAACTTACCTTTTCAGGAAAAAAATGGAAGTTTACATACCAGCCTAGTCTAAAACTAAAGGCTTGTTAAAAATATATATTTATGAAGAGCAGAAAGATAAAAAATACGTGATTTGCATAATTCCAATGTCTCTGCTTATAGTTCAGTAGTGTATCACAAATTCTTTAATGAGGAAAATTAATTAATGCTAAAAGTAAATACTTCCTTTTTCTATGAATGTAGCAAGAGAAGTGCTGTAAGCCAGAGTTAGCTCTCAGGCCAGTATATTTTATTTGATATTATGGAGCAATAGATATCTAGACCCCTCTATATACCTGTCAGAATAGAAAATAAGAGAAAGAGGAATTTTAAAACTTTACATAAAATAATTTGTGTTAGTAAAGGAAAAAAAAAGTTTGCTGCTTTTTCCTGGCTGCACGCTTTTGTTCAGCTTTGTGCTGTACCTTTACTTTATAAGCATCAAAGTTGAGGTCAGGCTTCATCTAGTTATTAGAAAGACTGGACTGCAGTATATGCTATTGCCCTTCTTTTCACCCTAAGTAGTCTGGGGTTCCAGGACTGAAGCCTAACAAAATGCAGCAAAGTAAATCGCTTATAAGTTCACTACTGGATTTATACTGATATGAAGCACTGTGTTTAGGTGCCCCTGAGGAGGCTGATTGCTCAGTGTCAGTCATGCACTGTCTAGCAGTGCTGCTTCAGTAAGCTGTTTTGTCTGGGCCTCATTTTGCAACTAATTTTTAGGGACAAAAAGCTGGTTTTTAGTCTTATTTCTTCTTTGAAATTAAATTGTTTTTGGGAGAGGATATAAACCAGCTACATTCTCAATTAATTTTTCCTCCCTTTTACCTATTTCATCCATGCAATTCCTCCATGGTGCTTTCCATATACACTGTTTCTCAATCATCTATGCATGTAATTGCTTGATAACACTTGTCATGGGAAACAAACATATTTTTTTCTGCAGTTTAAGAGAATTAGAAGCAGGAATCCTAGTAAGTCCTTTACAGACGTGCAGGTGGGGCACAGGAACCTAGAAAATGGAAAAACCTACTTTAAAAAAGTAATGAGTTTTGTTTCTGCGAGGGCAACAAACACTGAGAAATAGGCTCCTTGAACTCTATGGATACTGTCTCAGGAACTTGTGATGTGAAATGAAGCTCAGTCCCCAACAGAAGTCAGAAAATTGGATTTTGCTGTCTAACTTGACAGAATGTCAGTAAGTCATTACTTTTCACAGATGAATTATAGTTTTCTATACTGTAGCTGTCTTCTGCTTATTAAGTCAATGATGGAAACTAGGAATTAGCAAAGTGGTGCAGATAAGGAAGGACAGGATGTCTATGTTCTTACTAACACACATAATCCTAAAGTTACTGTAACTCTGTTTATTGGAAAAGGCAATTTGACTTTCTTTGTCTGTCACAAGTTGGTAAAAATGCTGCTTAGGCAAAGGTCATCTGACCTTTCAACGAAATATAAGCAGGCAGATCACTTCACTGCTTTAATTCTGTGCACACGGCATAAGATATAAGACTCCCCAGATAAATGCAGTCTGGAAAAAACCCACTATTTAGGTTCTCTCAAAATCAGATTTTGTTTAAAAAATTTACTGTTGTGAAAGATTACCATTTTTCCACATAAACTGCTAACTTTTCAAAGAACAAATTAATACAGTTAATTTCTTCATTTATGCATTTTATCAGTCTATGTGGATACCTGCACAAATGCTTCTTCTGTTTGGTTTGCTGAATCACATCCTAAATGACATGGAGTAAGCTAGCTGGGACATGGAGTAAAGGAGTAAAGAAGCTGAGAGGGACATGAACGAAAGAATGAAGAGCATCATAAAAATTAGATGGAACTGAAGACTTTTGTCAGACTTGAGGAATTAAAGTGTTAGCACAGAAATTTGTATCCTTACATTGTAGGAAATAAGCCAATCACTTGATAAACAGATTTAGAAAGAAAGAACATGCTGTCCTATACTGATTTTTCAAACATTTTTCACTGTAGGAGTGTTTTTGCTTCTTCTGAGGCATCTGGTACTGGCCACGATTAGAGATAGGTTGGCTCCAAAGGACAAATTAACAAAATTCAGCTGGCAGTTCTTACATTCCTATGACATCTGGTGTTTCTGCCATGTTGCTGATATGTCATTTTGACAAATTATGTTCCATCATGTGATAATAACTAGCAACATCATAAAATGTAAGTGATGTAATCTGAAGTGACTCCAACAATTTAAAACAATCTGTTATTTTGTTTCATCTGTCTGTTACCAATTTAGAAAGCAGGGAGGAATAAAAAAAAGAGGTTAAGTCCAAATCCAACCTCTAAAATATATTATTGTTTCTACTCTGACGGATTTACTTCTACAAATATAGATGTGAGCTACAAGCCATGAATGATGATTTAAGGATACCTATACAGCATGTAAAATCCTTTATGGAGTAAAGAACTGGAAGAAATTAATTTCTTGGCAGCATAAAATTATCGTGACTATATTCACTAATTTCATTTTGGTTCATGATCTGATTCAAAGCAGAGAATGAAATTAGATGTTTCTCTGAACGCCAAACACATGATTTGAACTGATTCAAAACTGATTATATTGAATGATTTTGGAGTCCAGTACCCAGTGTCCTGGGATGAAAATGTATTAAGAATGAAGATATTAAGCCAAAGAATGTTTTTTTAATTATGAACATGTAATTTGATAGTTAAAGAAAAGCTAATTGACCTTTATTTGTCAAAGTGCTCTTTTTTTTGCTGTGACTTATTTAGAGTACATTTGAAGATTCATATTCCCTTATTTGCCCTGTTGTGGATTTTTAAGTAGCTGACTGATTTAGAACCGGTTTTAGTGGTGAAAATGACTGTAGACATGTCTGGAGCCTCAGATTATTCTGCCTTTCTATAACAGACTTAGGGGTGGTTTTCTTGGAAGGACGTAATTGAAATGGAAAAGAGTGACTTTGGCTTCTATAGTGAGTGGTCAACTGCTGAACTGTAAAATAAACCTACTTTCATCACAGTTGTATCTGTCGAGTTTTTGAGAATATCTTGACTCACTGATTGTGTTTTATATCAAACCACTTTCTAAATAGCAAGCATGGGAAAATCCTCCCCTATTATTATAAGTCAGTGATATGATGTAATATTTGAAACAGTCTGACTGGAGAAGAAAATTCAATTTTCTGAGAAATGTGGAAGTTCTCACAATTTCACATTTGTTTATTGATCAGAACAAAATCTAGACAATTTGCATGTTAATGAAATTATACACATTCTTGATAATTTGTCACTCTCACAGAATTAGAAACTGACCTTTGCAGGCAAATAATATATTTGTTAAAGCACTATATTTGTAGTAGTTTTGTATATCTTGAATGAATATTGTAGCCAGTGAACCACTAAATATATAAAAGAATACTTCTATAAATGCTTTTAATTTTGTTCTCTATTTTATCTTCTTCTAAAAAAAATATTATATGTGTTAAAAATATTAATTGATTGGATGCTTTGTTTTTTGCAAAAAATTCAGTGAAATAGTTACTAAGTTATTTGAAAGGTATTTGCTTGTGTTTGGGACGTGGATGTGAGAGGGAAACAGCATAAGAAGAAATCAGTGTTCTCTCTCAGTTCTTTCCAGGATTTTTAGGAACATTTAACTGTTATACATTTCATGTTCTGTAAAGATGTACGCAAATTTCTGTATTTACTTTACAAAAAATTAACGCCAATATAAATAAGTGTTTTGGAAAAATGGCTGGGAACTCCATGGAATGATGGCTGGAGATAGAGGAAACTCAGAAGTTATATTCACATCCACACAGAAGTTATAATGGTACAGAAATTACAGGGTAAAATGCAACTGATGCTCCCTGGATGGAATGCGGTTGGCATGTTCCGTGATGATTCCCCACACGACCATAAGTAACCACCTGCTGAAAGGAATGGAATGGAGCGTGGAGTGGGGACACCATGTCCAGGCTCTGTGGAAATCCCTGCAGGAAGGGGAACTCAGTTACACTTTGCAACTGATAACCCACATAACACCTGTCAACCAAGGAAGATAGGAGAAGATGACCTGCTGCTGAGTCAGCTGTGGCAAAACTTCTCTCCTTGGATGAACTTAGTTCATTAAAGCCTAATTATAATATTAACACTCACCTCCATACCAAAGTTACCCACCCCCAAGGTATGACCACTCCCCCCTGGGCAGGTGCTCTCTATTTTTTGATTGTATCTTTAAAAGCAAAGTGAGAGAATTTTGCACCAGTCAGTAACAAAGATATTTAGAACTAAAGTCACTCAAACTCCACCTAAACATAAAGCAGTAGTATAAAAGTAAGCTGAGAATGGAGAAAAAGTTAGGGAAGGCTCCATCATAACTGCTGGGATCAGTCTATGGGCTGAACCTGTAGGGAGCCTGTTGGGTAAAAACTGTACTCTACATGCACTGAATACTTTTATTGGGATTGCAGCTTGCCTGTGTATTGCTTTAAATACATCTTTACAGTCAGATACTATCACCAGTGATCCTTGAACCTTAACCTGCTACAATTTTGTATTAATTAAGTGTTATCCTGTAAACTGTTCATGTGAATCCTTCGCAGGCGCTGGTAGTTGCTGACAGACACTCAAATGAAGTGGGAAGGCCTGTTGAGGGGTCTCCCTTATGCTGTTGGCTGAGCTCCTTGAAATGGGCAGTCAAATCTCCCTCTGATCCAGCAGGACTGTTTGGTGATGGGTCCCCATAACAGGATAAGGTTGGGCACAAGGGTCTCAGCTTTCCTGGGGCACCGACAGACAAAAAAAATAACTGAGGGTCAAGGAAATTTCCCCTTTTCAAGTAGCAAGTGTTTTAGCATGATACCTGGGAGTTTTGATTTTTTTTTTTAATTTTGTAGATCTTAGAAGTAGTTATGTAGTAAATGTCGATTTTAGAGTAGCAGCATATTATCCCCTTACCCTTTAACACACCAGCTACACATAGTAAATCCTGTAACCCATTCCCATATCAATTCCCCTAAATTCCACTGACCTGTTTAGTCTCATTTTCAAGGTAGAATTGTAGAGAACATCCTAACCCTATGGAAGAATATATAGCCATAGATGCAACAACTTTCAGGCCTAGGATTCTGGAAGGCCTCCAAGAACATTACATGCTCTGGGGAAGATGAAGATGGAGGGGGTCCCAAAACGCCCCCAGACCCATTTCCCAAGAGGTGTGGTGGGGGCAGAACCTGGGCGGTGGCTGGACAGGAATTGGGTGAGAATCATTATAAAAACTGTGAACATCTGTATTTGGGAGCATGCGTTGGGGGTATTCCAGAAAGCCTGGGGGCTCATTAAAACCTTTGTATCCTTATCTTATCTCCTACCTAATTTGGCTTGGAGTCTTTTTTTCCCCACAGCTATTTAGGCAACAGTAAAATTAATATTCTTGAACATGTTTTAGGCACATGTATTTCCCTACGGAAATCGGAAAGCTAAATTCTTTGCTTCTAGAATCTTCCAAACAAATTTGAACTAGACATTTAAGTCTAATTTGTCTTAAATTTTTCATTTAAGTAATATTTCTGTTGGCTGCAAAGTGAATTTTACTAACGTCACAACTCATCTGGGACCATAAGATTTAACAGTAAATTACAATAAAATTATAAAATTATATGTATATTTTTACAAAAAGAAGTACAGTGGATTCTCTTTCTTCCCTATGTTTCTTTGGAGAACATATGGGTCAAATACTTCAAGTCAAAACTCTAGAAAAGTATTTCAAATGTCAACCATGTTAATTTTTTCCTAATGAGAGTGCTCTGCATTGTGCAAATAACTTCCAGCAAGATGGAAGTATGTGCAATCTTGGTTTTTTTGTTGTTCGCTTGTTTTTGTTTTTTTGATTAAGGAATTCTGCAGACATGCTAACTAATGGAAATTTTAGATGTGGCAGTGAAAGGATATTAAAAGTTATGGTGCATGAATTTCTTCTTGAACACAGAAGCAAAATTCTCACTTTATAGAAATAATAAATCCAAGATTTCACCTAAAATTTTTCAGATTAGGCCATCTGTATTGGGTTTGAGTGGCCAGGCTGTGGTTGTGGGGGCAGGACTACAGGAGTGGCTTCTATGAGAAGCTTTCCCTATGTCCAACAGAGCCAGTGTTAGCCAGCTCCAGGATGAACCTGCCACTGGCCAAGGCTGGGCCAGTCAGAGATAGTGGTAATGCCTCTATGCTAACATATTTAAGAAGGAAAAAAAAAGTAAACAGAAAAAGAAAAGGAAAAAAAAAAAGCTTAGAGAAAAGAAGAGTGAGAATATGCGAGAGGAACAACTTTGCAGTCACCAAGGTCAGTGGAGAAGGAGGGGGAGAAGGTGCTTCAGGCACCAGAGCAGAGATTCCTTGCAGTCTGTGGTGCAGACCATGGTGAAGCAGCTGTGTCCCTGCAGCCCATGGAGGATCACGAGAGTGCAGAGATCCACCTGCAGCCCATGGAGGAGATCCACACTGGAACAGGTGGATGCCCAGAAGAAAACTGTAACCCTGTGGGAAGGCTTAGCTGGAGCAGGGTCCCAGCAGGACCTGATGACCTGTAGAGAGAGGAGCCCACATTAGAGCAGCTTTCCTGGTAGGACTTGTGGCCCTGTGGAGGACCCACACTGGAGCAACCTGTACCTGAAGGACTGCACCTGATGGAAGGGGACCTACATTAGAGTAGTTCATGAAGAACTATAACCTAGGGGAAGGACTCACACTGGAGAAATTTGTGGAGGACTATCTCCTGTGGGAAGGACCCCATGCTGGAGCAGGGGAAGGGCTCCTCTCCTTGAGCAGTGGCAGAAAAGACTTGTGACGAACTGTCTGTAACTCCCACACCCCATCTTCCTGAGCCATTGGAGGGGGGGGGCAGATAGAGGTAGAGCCTGGGAAGAAGGCAAAGGCAGGGGGTTGAACCTATTTGTAAGATTTGTTTTATTTTTTATTATCTTGCTTTCATTTTGATTGGTAATAAATCTAAAAAGTTTTCCCAAATGGAGTCCATTTTGCCTGTGATTGTAATGAATATATGATCCCTCCTGGTCCTTATCTCAACTTTTGAACCTTTTGTTATATTTTCTTTCCCTTGTCCAGTTGCAGAGCAGAGTGATAGAGCAAGTTTGGAGGGTACCTGGCATCCAGCCAAGGCCAACCACTACATTATCCCAAAAAGGCGTAAAGGAGGTAAATCGTACTGAAAGAAAAAAAAAAAAAAGGGTTTTTAGAAGAATATGATTCTCATACTTTCTGCATAGTGCCCATTCTTCTGTCACAACAATAAGAATGAAAGCTGAAAAAGCTGTCTGAGAACTTTCAGAAGAGCTCTAGAACTCTTTAGGATTCAAGTTTTATGATTTAAAAGCTCAGATATAAATAGTTGCTTGACTATTTGGATTCACAAGACTGGGTGTTATTATAAAGGTGTGGAAAAGGAAGTTTCGTGATTTCATCCTGCAACTGATTCGTAGTGAAACAGAGTACTTCCACTAATTTTTTTTCCCTTCATTATTTCTGAAACTATGTCTGAGCAGTTATAAACAATGCATTACAGTTTTTGTAAAATATATAGACTAATGATAAATTAATTGAAATTTTTATGAGGTAATTTTCCCACATAACTAATTGTAGAAGAAAATAGCAATTCTCTTTAGTTTCTTATAATTAATAACTTTTATTCACAAAATTATTATAGACATCCATACAATATTTTTTCATTTGGTTCTCAGTTTGTCATACCATTTGGAACACCATGTAGAACTGCAGTACTTTCACAGTCACACAATCACGGAATGAGTAAGGTTGGAAGGACATTCTGATCTCCTTTCATTTCATAAGTTTCTATAAACAGTGCAATAGTGACCTTCAATTCTTCATTCCATCCTTAATATGGATGAAATACTTTGCCTCCATCTTTGCCAAAATTTTGTTTGTTTCTGAAAGTTAAGAGACACAGAAATGTTATGAGGTTTATTGAATATTAAATATTATATTCCTTAAACATCTTAGAAGAGTCTGTATTGCAAAGCTGTCTAGAAATGTACAGGCATATCTAAAATCTAGAAAAGGTCTTCAAATATCTAAGGCTGGAGTTTCATTATCTATTTACATGATCGACACTGAGAATATTTCTACTGGGCTTCCCGGACTTGCAGTTTATTAAAATGTAGAAATACCTACAACACAAAAGCACAAAATGTAAGCATTATTTTATTCCATCATTTATATTTAATGATGTGTGGTAATGTCATGGTTTTGCTTGTTCTTGGAAACTAAGCAGGAATTTTCCCTTCCCTCTGTCCACTGTTTGAAGGGGATGTTGAATGGGTATGGTGGCTGTGGCTTGGGCAATTGACTAACAGAAGTGTCTGGTAGAATCACATTCCAAGTTGATGGCCCTCAAGATCTTGTCTGTGGGGAGGAGTGAGGAGTACTTTTTTACTTCTTTTTTCTCCTCTCCTGGAAAACGGCAGTGAGTTCGTTGCTGTCCGAGCTGGGAGGGGGTCCTGATGGTAGGAGCTCCAAGGTGGCTTTGTTCTCGTCCTGGCTGCCAGGCTGGTTGGTTTTTTTTGTTTGTTTTGTTTTGTTTTGTTTTGTTTTCTGTCTCCCTCTCTTGGACCTGGTTTCACCTGTGACTTGTTTTTTTTTTTTTCTAACCAGCAGGGAATCTGTTTGGATTTTCATAGGAGAGGAACTGTTCAAGAGGTCTCCCCTTTTCCATTCCTGGTTTTTTTTTCTTTTGGCAGCAGTTCTTCGACACATTGAGGGAGAGGAGGAGCCACACCATGCGTTTTCAGCCACAGACAGTGAGTTCCCGTTGGGAAGAACCTTTTTTTTTTCTTTCCCTCCTGTCTTCCTTTTCCTGGTGAGGGGGAAGGAAGACCTCCATTTTCAGTTTCTCCAACACACCTGGGAGGGTGTCCCCCCACATGGCGACCACCAGTTATCCAACAGCACCCCCTGCTGACTGATTCACAACACTGCAGGCTCTGCATCACCAGCGTTCCAATAGCATCCCCTGCCGACTGTGGTTAAAATTGCACCAAAGGGCACAAACCGAACTGTTCACCTTTTCTTGTTTGTTTTTTTATTAGTTTTGAAGGGGGTTATTTTTGTGTATAGGATTATTATTTGGTTGTTTTATTAGTGTTCTTTTGTTGTTCGACCAATACATATATATATTTTAATAAAGGGCTGTTATTTTTCCTTTTCCCATATTTTTCTCAATTGGAGCCTCTTAATTTTGGATTTACAATTGCTTAGAGGGAGGAGTTTGGGTCTTCCTCATAACTTATCCTCAGCAAAACACTTGTGTCTCGTTAAACTAAGACAGGTAATGACTCATTCATTATTCAGTGCAAAAATATGTGCAGACATGTAACTAAATTGTCTACTAAACCCACTAAGGCCTATGTCTACAAATCAGATGCAGAATTAAAGCTAATATTAATTCAATGTATAAAATTATTATGTAGTAATGGAAAGCAACACAACTACACTAGGCTCTCACCTTTGTGTAAGCAGATGAGTTAAATTAGGAGGGAAAAAACCCAACTATTTCACCTTATTAATCTCCTTTTAAAAATTCATTTGCTGAGAGAACTTACAGTCATAAAAACATCAAAACATCAAAACATAAGGAAGCAAACAGAGTAGAAGAGGGCTTTCAGTCTAACTGATTAAAGGAAAAGAACAGATGAAGCAAAAAAGGCAAATTCAAGTTTTGAATCCAAGTTGCACTGAGGAGGTTTATGTCTTCTCTGCCCCTGAGCAGTAACTCTTATTATCTATTGCTGTCAGTAGAAACAGTAATTTATTCCAGCTTTTGCTAGGGACTGACTGGCTGACACATCTGGAAAAAACAGCCTGTTCATACTGCCTTCTCTTATAACCCCAGGCTTAATCTCAACACTTCAGTAACAGTTCCAGGATTATCAAATAAAAGCCCTTCATTTACCACTCCAATTACCCCTTCATATAGGGAGGCCTATCTGCATTAAGTATGGTAGTAAGCAGAGGATTAGCTTGCGTTGTTGAAGTGCTTGTTACTACAAATGATCTACTCATAGCATTATGCTATATGTCCCCCTGGAATACTCATGCATATGGATTGCACTTACCCATCTTGTCCAAGAGTTACTGTGCTTACATGTGTGACTTAGCTCTGAGGTTCAGTTGTCTATATGATGCCTGGTCACAAGCAACTTTATAGATCAGACATCTACACTTTGGAAGATTCATCAAAGACTGAAATGCTATAAATGCTTATCATCTTGGGGAATCAACATAGTGTCTGCAGAAATAAATCAGTAATAATAAAAAATGCAAAGTTTCCAGCATGCTGTGCAGCCATCTTGAGCGAAGAGTTTTTAGAGGCAGCAGCCTGAGAAAAAATCATGGCATTGATGAGCACAGGCAGACCTACATTAGTCTTAGAAATTTTTGGATGTTGGAGGTTAGTAAATGTGCCTACATGCAGTGTCAGATATTTTAAATAAATTATTCATGACTTGGCAGCATCCCAAGCATAGTTTAGTTATCATGTTCTCTTTGCAATTTCAAATAATGAAATAAAATTGAGAAAAAAGTGAAATCTTCAAGAACATGCCCAAGAGGAAAAAAAAGTGAAATCCATCAAATTGTTTGACATCAAATTGTTATTCGAAACTGTCAAATTCTTAGGATCATTTTTTCAACTCTATATGTCTTTAGGTTTTCATATTTCTTCTAACACAAGGCTCTCTACAAGCATGTTTCTTTTTTCTTTAAAAATAAATCCAGAAACCAAGCTGAGGGGGCTGAGAAAGATGCTGATTGTAAGCACAGTAAACAGGTAGAAGGTGAAAATATCTTTCCGTTGCTCCTGCTTTACTTGTTCAGTGCTGCAAGTATGGAACTTAAGTGTTTTTCTGTTCTCTATCACTGAGCTCTTTAATAATTTACGTTGTTCTCTGGACACTAGGAATGCAAGAAATCTATGTCTTCCAGGAGTCAAATTTCTCTATAAAATCACAAGCCTTAAAAGAATTGCTGGAGGGCTTGTAACTCTCAGTTCAATGCCTACAGAAGTGTGAAGGAAGTTTGCTAAGCTAACTCAAAGCAACTCAGACAAGATTTTGTCTGTGGACATTGCGCATAATGTAATGGGATTATAGGGCATGTATTCTATCATTCTCAATTGCATGGAAAAATGACATTAAATGTTCTTTCAATTGTCAAAATGAATGTGTTGTTCATTTAGCAAAATGTCTACATGGTGTAGACATGTTCTACATTTTGAGGACAGTCCTAAGATGTTAAAAATAAAAATATTGGAACATACAACTACTGTGAGAAATAATAGCAAAAAATGCATAATATCACATCATTTTAATAGTTTGAAACATATGGTGTCCCTAATGTAGCTCCAATTGCAATAGATCATGCAGTGTAATTAAACAGACAAGGTAATAGATAAAGAAGGCCAGTACAGAAATAGGCTTTTAGGATTTATAATTTTGAAATCAGTTCCTCTATGTAAAATGACTGAAGAAATGGAATTATACAAGCATTTGGAGGGTAGATGATAGAGGAAATATTGAATCTTATTGAAGAAATACAGTACTCTGCTGAGCTTTGAAAGAACAGTGGTTTCATGTCATACTAAGAGATTAGTAGAAGATGCATTTGTCAGGTCTTTTTTTGCATCTATGTAAATTGTTTGGTCCTTATATCAGGGAGTCCTAAAATATAAAAAAAAAATGAGTGAAGAAGCATATTATTTCACTTGCTTTAAGTGTCAACTGCCAGTTAATGTGATCTCTTCTAGACATTTTGTTAGATGGAGAGCAAGAACAATAGTTTTCTCTTCACATTTTTTCTGTCATTTTTGCTTTTTATCATACCGTTGTTCAAGTGTCATTTTCTCAGCCTGGAGGGTTTTGATTCACTTGGTCATTCCTCACAAGAAATGTGGGAGAAATTATGAATCTCAGATTTTGTGAATACATCTAATAATTATAAGACAGCTTCACCTCCCTCCTGACTTAGATTTTATCCTTCATTAGTTATGAGCCTTGCATACCGGTGAAATATGTCACACTTGTTGCTCATTCATCAATGGCAAATGACGTAGCAAAGTCAAAATAAGCATTCAGAAGCTGACATTTCCTTCTACTAGGTTATTTGATCAAGGCTACTAACACTTTAGGTCTGAGGAATTTGTCTTACTTTGTGAATTATGGCAAATGAGAAAGAATAGAAATATTTTTTCTGTAGTTATGTGTGCATAATAATTTATTGAGTTCTTGGCAAACATCTAGTAAGCCCAGGTAAGCATTTCATAGAACCATAGAATCATAGAATGGTTTGGGTTGGAAGGGACCCAATCTTAAAAGTTATTTAGTTCCAAGCCCCCTGCCATGGGCAGGGTTTACATCTACACAACCAAGTTGCTCAAAGCCCCATCCAACCTGTCCTTGAACACTTCCAGGGATGGGGCACCCACATCTTCTCTGGGTGACCTGTTCCAGTGTCTCACCACCCTCACAGTGAAGAAACTCCTAATGGGTAATCTAAATTTACCCTCCTTCAGCTTAAACCCCATGCCCTATCACCATATGCCCTGTCAAAATTTCCCTCTCCAGCTTTCTTACAGGCCCCCTTTAGGTACTGGCAGGCTGCTCTAAAGCATCCCTTCTCCAGACTCCCTGTCCTTCTGGCATTGAGGGCTCCAGATCTGAATACAGCCTCTTTCATTCACACTGTTCCCTGGCAGGCAGGAGGGTCAGCGATATCCTGGGGTGCATCAGGCACAGCATTACCAGAGGGTGTCAGCAGAGGGGATTGCTCTGCACTGCTGAGGCCTCACTTTCAGTACTGTGTCTAGTTTTGGGCACCACAGTATAAGAAAGATATAAAGCTATTAGAGAGTGTCCAAAGGAGAGCTACAAAGATGGTGAAAGTTTGAGGGGAAGCCGTATGAGGAGTGACTGAGATCACTTGTCTTGTTCAATATAGACAAGAAGAGACTGAGGGCAGACCACATTTCATGGTGTACAGCTTCCTCACAGGGTCAAGTGGAGGGGCAGGTGAACAGGGACCCAAGGGAACAGTATGAAGCTGTGTTAGGGGAGATTTAGGACTTTTCGCCTAGAAGATAGTTGGGTAGTGGTACAGGTTTATCAGGAAAGTAATTACTTCACCAAGGGTGCCAGAGTTCAAGAAGTGTTTGGGCAATGCTCCCAGACAGAGGGATGTTTGGAATTTTCTTGTGCAGTCATGAGTTGGATTTGATGATCACTGTGGGTCTCTTCCAACTCAGTATATTCTATGATTCTATCATTCATTCTCCCTGTTGAATGCCTTAACAATCCATATCCTCATATATGTTGTCAGATTTCCCTACATACCTTGGAGAAAAACCAGTTCTACAATTTCAATGTCAGAAAGACTATTGTAATTTCCCTTTCTTCTGTTGTTTTGGATTTTTCTGGTGTGAATGTAGTAGATATCTGTTTTAGTCTATGCATTGTATACAAATTGTATCTACACTATATGCAAATTGTGTATAATTGCAGATTTATACACAAATGTTGTTTATCAGGTTACCTACTGCAGTAACACTACAGTATTTTGAAGCCAAATAATATGAAAATAAAATAGAACTTTTATAAATTTGATTGCCCTCTCCATGGCTATGGGCCTTTTTTCTTACAGAACTGTCATTTCTTTCGGAGTTTCTCAAATCTTCCTGGCTTTTTGTACAAACATTATTACCAGTAAATGGCTACTAATTCGCTGAAAGTTGAACCTCACATAATTTTTCACTTTTTCACAATAACATCCCAAATAAACACGCTCCCTTCCAAGGCTACCTATTATTTGTGCTGTCTGTGCTTAGAGTTAACTTTGACCAAAAAAGTCACCTTGAAACTCAGCTCACTCCTAAAGGAGCATGGCATGCTTAATTCCATAATTCATTCTTAACATGAATTGTGCTTTATATCCAATATGACTCATGCACAGATCAGCTGTCACTAGCTGCTAGAGACTATTATGATCAGTGGAAAGTAAAGGAATTTTTACCATAGAAAAAGTTTAAGTGATTTAACAGTGCAATATTTATAAGGAAATAAAGAACTTGTCTAATCTTGATTAAGCTGATTTAACTGTAGTCTGAAAATAAATGCCAATTTTGTTTTCTTTGTGGTATGGCCCCTTATAGTAGGGTCTACTTCCTGTTGTATGAAATGCTATTGTCAGTGTGGAAATTCTACATTCTAAGAATAGTCTGTATTGGAATACATCAGGGGTTAATGTGAGGATGTTTAATGTAAAGGTAAGTTGTTGCCACATTGTGGGATAAGGCCATTAAAAGAAGCTGGAATCTGAAACAGATAAATGTCTGTCAAAGGTCTGAAGGTATCATCTTGTAAAACATCCAAAGCATCCACTAGTATATAAAATACTGGTTGGTCCTGTGTTTGAATCAAGGAGAAACAACTACAAGACTAGCAAACTGAAACAAGTAAATTCTAATAGTCCTTGAATGGCAACAGTTCTGCTGTTTTCCTAGGTAAATTCTGCTATCTCCCCAGTTTGTCAGTGTCCTTTTGATGATGATATATCTTCGACAGCAGGATATAAAAAAGCAAAGGTTCACTGACGCTATAAAGAATAAGCATGCTTAACTTGATTACCCTGTGTTGACTGCTTAGAAAGTCCCAAATATTACTTCCTTCTTTTGTTACCATATCACTTGGCAAATGTATGAACTACTAGTTTCTTTTAGTATCTGTTTTATTATTACTTCTTTCCTGTTGGCTTTATGCAAGATAGTATTTGTATTGTAAATTAAAAATTTACATATATGTTTGCATAGTTTTACTGTGAGTGGCACTCCTTTGCATTAATGGATCCTTGCCCTTTATTAAAAGGTATTTTTATACCGTATTTGGGGTTTTTTAGTATGTAACTAAAATAGATCAATATTTCTTCATTTGTCAAATAGAAATTCTCACCTAAAGTAAAAGAGTGAGACAAAAGTTAAACCTATAAAATATTCAGGTACTAGAGTTAAACTTCTCCCAAGAATCTACTGAGTATTTAAAAGAGGATTTCTCTTTCAAGTTCAGAATTTATTTTAAAGCATGCACCCAAGAATGATCACCAGTGCTATTGTCCTTCTGAAACAAGGGGTTTTATCAATACAATACAGAAGCTTTTGGCATTACTTGACAATTAGTTGTGGTTTAAGGGTTCTTTCACTTTATGTAACTCTTTTCATATCATTATATTGCAGAAAACAGTAAGAATTTTCACCATTGATCTTCTGCATTCAATAAGCAGGTCAAAAATACTAATTTCTTATAGTTAATAATGCCCCCACAAAATTAGATCAGATATAGGTTATATGCATGGTGTACTGACAGAGATGTTTGTTTTTGGTCTTGGTTGGCCAGTATAATGCCTTACAAATACTTCCAAAGTAATAACTAATGCTATGGTAATAACATTACATTACATTTTCAGCAGTTCAGAAAGAGTAAAACATAAATGGCAGGCTTTCTCTCCCTTTTGAAAAGAGAAAGAACGTGTCCATTGAAACAATTACTTTTTTTCAAGCCAAATAAATTTAGATGAAATAGCAAGAAATACAACTATTTTTTCTTACATGAATCCACATAAAGAAATTGGTGGATATTTTTAGAGATAAAGAAGATAAAAGCATTGAGGAGTTTATATATGGATTTAACAAGTAGTACTTTGGGATTTAATGTGATTATACTAAAAGAAAATCCAAAATTAATAGATAATTTTAAATATGTATGACAAAAAAATGCTGTCAATACTGAAACTGTTTTATTTCTGAACATTTGAAAACATTGAGTCCAATTTTTGTTTAATTAGGTTATACTGAATCAAACATATAGTGGGAAGAGAACATTAGCCTTACTGTTCTACTGAGAATCATGAAGTTAGCCTTGTCCTTACTTAACTTTGAACTATGCATCACAGTCAGCCAGCTGAACAAACTATGCAGACTATTTTGATATGACAGAATCTAGTCATGAAGAAAGATAGGTGAAATATTAAGGTATGAAAAAATTTATTGTCTCTTATAGACCTTATATAGAGAAATGGATGACAGAATCCATGTAATTTCTTTTTATTTTAATGATGTTTTTCATATTTCTGCAATAAGAATAACTTAATAGGTATTTTGAAAATTGCAATTTTCAATATTATAAAAAAAAAGGGAAACAGTTTTATTTTTCTATTTAAGCAAGGGCTTCAAGGAAAACAATGGAAAGTTGGAATTTCTTTTACATTTATGGTAAATTCTTACTGGTGAAAAATGTGTTATTGTCAGCATTGGTAAATTATGTCCTTACTCAGTTAGCCACATTCAGTAGACTGATGTCAGGTGTCATTTATCTGTACTGTATTGGTAGTTTCCAGTCCTAAACGAGGCAAGTAACTTCTTCCAGTTAGTTGAACACTTATTTGCTCTGGATATTATCAAACACCAGCAATGAAAGATGTTTTTAGGCTGCATTTCCAGGAGAAAGTTTAATGATACTTTTAAAGCTCTACTCATGATAGAAAAGCTTAAACAGAGGATAAAAGGCTGGTAGATGAGGGGAGAGCACTGCCATAAAATCCCATGGAGAAGCTGGAGAAGTGTAGATTGCATAAATAGACAGTGAAGTGGATTGAAAACTGACAGAACAGCCAGGCCCGAAGAGTGGTGATCAGTGGTATGAAGTCTAGTTGGAGGACAGTGACTAGCAGTGTACCCCAAGGGTCAATATTGAGTTCAGTCCTGTTGAAATCCCCACTGGTCATCTGGATAACGGGGCAGAGTGTACCCTCAGCAAGTTTGCTGGTGACACAAAACAGGAAGTGGCTGATATGCCAGAGGCATATTCAGAGGCTGGAGATATGGGCTGATGGGAACCTCATGAGGTTCAGCAAGGTTAAATGCAAAATCCTGCCCACAGGGAAGAACTCCATGCACTGTTATATGCTGAGAGCCAACTCTCTGGGAAACCATCTTTAGAGACAGGGACGAAGGGGCATTAACTGACCAAGCTGAACATGTGCCAGCAACGTGCCCTTATGGAAAGGCTGGGAAGTTGGACCAGATGACCCCACTGTGGCCCCTTCCAAATGTACCCATTCTGTGATTCTGTGTGAAAAGAGTGCTTTAACAGGAGCATTACCAGCAGATCAAGGGAGGTGATTCTTCCTCTCTATTCAGCACTGGTTAGGCTGGAGTACTGTGTCCAGTTCTGGGTTCCCTGGGACAAGAGAGAGGTGGAGCTGCTGGAGACAGAGTTCAAATGTTTAAGGTACTTGAATATCTCTCATATGAGGATAAGTTGAGTGAACTAGGACTGTTCAGCCTGGAGAAGAGGAGGCTTAGGGGTGATCTCATCAATGTGTACAAATAACTGAAGGGAGGGTTAAAAGAGGATAGAATCAGACTCCTTTCAGTGGAGCCTAGAAGCAATAGGTACACACTGAAATATGGGAGGATTCTTCTGACCGTCAAGGATATTTTTTTTTACTGTGAGGACAATCAAGAACTGGACAGGTTACCCAGGAAAGTTGTGGAGTCTCCATCTTTGGAGATATTAAAAAATCATCTGGACATGATATAGGCAATGTGCTGTATGTTGCCCTGCTTGAGTAAGGACCAGATGGTCTTGATGGGTCCCTTCCTACCTCATCCATTCTGTGATTCTGCGAAGAATATGTTTTTTTTTTCTTGTAATAAATAATGTAGTTTTCCCATAAAACATTAACCAGTCATGTCTTTATCTGGTGTCTCTTCTGGCATTGATATTGTTGCTTTTCCACATTTTTTATTGAAAAACTAGGAGAAACAACAGAAGAGCATCAAATATTAAGTAGCACTGCAGTGAACTTCCTCATGCTGGTGATTCTCAATGAAGAACAAATGTAATATATATAATAGCAAGAAAAGGAATGAGGAATTATGAAGTACAAATCTTTAAAAATAACAAGAGCTTTTATTCACTGCATAATGTTACAATTATCATTTTTTCCAGTGGTGAGCTATCCAATATCACTGGCAAGAGGAAGGAAGTACAGTGACCAAAATGATGCTGCCACACCTAGGTTCTGGAAAAAAAATTACATTCAGTCCTTTTTCAGTGTTCAGTTTGCTCACTACCACTAGGCACAGAGAAGCCAGATTTCCCCCTCTATTAGAAAAGTGTGCTAAACCTGTTATTTTACTTTGCGTTGTCATTATTTAGAGTACTATAGTTATGCCTCCTAAAACGGTACTATTGTAATCCTTGGTTTTTATGTGTTTATGACTCAGTCAATTTAATTGCCATTGGAATGGAACTTAGCTTACAAATTGTAAACCTGGTTGCATTTTGTTCTTAGAAGACTTTTTTGAATTTATTAAGACATATTATATGACATTGCAATCCAAAACCAGAAAATTCTTTTCACAAACTTTAGATTCTTGCTTGACCTACTTCAGAGACACAGTTTTAAGGAACTGGAAGCAATTAGCCATAAGCCTTCAAAAGAGAACTTCTTGTCTTCTTCTATATTGAAAGACCCTAAGCAGCAGATTTATTTATCTTTAAAAGGAAACTACTGCGAATCCTATTTTTAATACATTTATGATTACGCTACACTAGCATGAGCCTGCTGGTATGTAGATGCCAGAGAAACAGACTATTTCTCTATTTAGAAGTGTTTCCATTTTTAATGGTGGAACCATTAAACAAGTAAAGTTTACCTGATCATAGAGCCCTAGTACAGATTAGGCCGGGTACAGTAGAGTCAGCAGTCCTTCAAATACCTTGGTCTTACATTCATCAACGTCTACCCTATTTCTTGGAATAACTTTTTCCACATTTCAGCTGATTCAGCTAAATTTAATTTCAAAGGTAATTGGATTTCGAAAGCCTTTTTGGGGTTTCTTTGACCTAGAAAGTAAAATGTGAGTAAGCCAAGAAATATTAAGAGAAAAGAAAACAATATCTAATGAAATTGCCCCCTTTTTCACAGCTGTAAATGTAATGACATAACAGACTCCTTGAGTCTTCTATGAAATATTTTCTGCTCTCAGTGAGACCAGCATAACTGCTCTTCAAATTAATACAATGCTTGAGTGTTCTGAAATACAATCACTCCAGTGTTGTTCTATAAATCACTAATTTCTGTTCCTTAAAATCATCTGTCATTACCTATACTCCTTGCCTTCTGAAAAAGAAAAAAAAAATAAAATGAAAAAACATATTTATTCAATTAACTAAAATAATTATGTAAAATGCTTAAGAATTTTTTTTTTCTCTAAAAAGGACAAGATTTAGGTCCCGAGGAAAAATTTAAAGAGCTTGCAGGTTTTTTAGAAAAAAATCAGAGCTGTGAGTATCATGACATTCTGTTTGTATGAACAGGCATGGCAGACACAGCAAGAAGTTTGTGGCTTGAAGCAGAACAGTAACACTGTTAAAAAGAAAATGGAAAGAAGTTAACAGAGTTTTGGAAAGAAACACATAATTTAACAGAGAAGGATCCAGAAGACAGTTTAGGGAAAAGGCTGAACAAGAAGCTAATCTCTCTAGGGCATCTGGGAACTCCAAGGCCTTGTAGAGGTAGATCAGCTGTTGTTAGTTAGGGTAGTTTGGAATTCTACAACAGCATAGCTGCACTGTTAGAGTGTTTGACAGGTCTATACAATTTACTTCTCATCTGTAGTGATGAGCTTGGTCTCATGTCTATGTGGCATATTCTCTCTGGATCCTGAAGCCTATCTCTGCACTTATTTTGCTTTACTGAGTTATACAATTTCCTTGACAGTAGTCTTTCTCTCCTTCCTAGATATTTTGTGAATGTTGAAATCAGGGGGGAAAATAAAAGCAACCTGATCAATTAAGAAATGCTGAGTGTCTAGGTAAAAGACTAAGATACAGGAGAGAGATTCAATTGTGGGGGGCAAAATACTAGTTTTAAAGATGGAGTAGAAGAAAAGACCAAAGAGAGGTCAGAAGTGAAAGGGTACAATAGAAAGGAGCACTCCTCACCCCTTGATTTATCACTGTCATGAGCATAAACCTTACCTTGAACTTGAAATCCAAAATTTTCTTACTTCAAGACAGCAAATTACACTGAAAGAGTCATGAATAGGGTGGCAATGACAGTCTCCATGGCTGAGTGATATCTCCCCTCACACTTCCAAATAGAGTTTTCTCATTAGTTCGGTGTGTTGAAACTTAAATGAAGCACACTATATTATTTTAAATGGTATCTAATCTACTTTGGGACTTTTAAAGTCAGGTATATGAAATGAGATGAGGAAATAAAGACATTATCCTTGTTACAACAAAGCCACAGAAATTCAATGTTGAAACTACATGAAACTTGAAGAATTATTGTCTTAATTTTAAAGAAAATGTATTGCTTATACTGGGAACTAGTTCCACTGGATTTTTTTGAATTAATATTTTTAAAGGGATTTGAGCAGTCATTTTCATAATATAATGCATTATAACAAGTGACATCATAAGAATGGAGAAACAAGGTTGTTGGGTCCTCTTGGCCTAATGTATGACTCTTTCTGAAAAAAAATTAAACCACTGTCTGCTGACCATCTATATTGGAATTTTACATTTTTTAAATATTTAGGTATCCACACCTATTACATTCAGTTAAGACAGACAGCTGAACATTACAGACCAAGTCTCAGACAATCAAAATGGGAGAAGTGAAAAAACATTTCAGCTAAGAGGTCAGCCAAAATTTATTGCAACGTACAGCAAAGAGAATTGGGCAAAGTTGCTAACTGAAATCTTCAAATCATTGGAAAAAAAAATCAGAACACAAAAGCCCCCAACTGATGCTTGCTGAGGAAAACTCATCACTCAGCCCCACAAAAAGGAGAATAAGAAAACTAGGTTTTTACCATGACTTTAATGTATTTTATAGTATCTTTTCACCAATACATGAAATTGATTGCAAACTGTTACATTGGATATCACTTTTTGTTTTTAAGGATAACGTGGAATTTATTCAAAGATTAAATTCATTTCTTCAAATAGTGAAAGCAGCCACCTCTGTAAGAGAGAGTAGTAAAAAAAAAAAGAAAGAAAAGAAAAGAAAAAACTGATGTTGTATATGCTGGGAATGGGCACATATAACTGTAGTGGGTTGACACTGAATGGATGCCAGACACTCACTAGAGCTGCTCTCTCAATCCCCTCTTCAACTGGACAAAGGAAAAATAAAACAAAACAAACAAAAAACAAACAAAAAACCCCCCACAAAAACAAAACAAACAAAAACCCAAATCAAACAAAAACAAACAAACAAACAAAACAAAACAAAACAAAACACCACACACACAAAAACCCCCCGAAAATACAGCAAAGGATTCATGGGTTGAGATAACAGTTGGGACAGGTCAGTTACTGATTCCCTTCACAGGCAAAACAGATTCAAACTGGGGATATTACTTAAATTTGTTACCAACAGGATCAGAGCAAAAGAGTGGGAAGTAAAATAATTTTAAAAACACCTTTTCCCCACCCCTCCTTCCTTCCATGTTCTCCTTCCTCTTCCCCAGTGGTGCAGGGGGATGGGAATGGGGGTTATAATCAGTTGTTGTTTCTGCTTCTGCTCAAGGAGAAGAGTCCTTTCCCTGGTCCTGTGGGGTCCCTCCCACAGGAGACAGTCCTTGATGGACCTTGCTGGTGTGAGTCCATCCCACAGGCAACAGTTCTTCCCAAACTGCTGTCCTGTGGGTCTCTCCTCCATGGGATGCAGTCCTTCACAAATGAGCTGTACTGGTGTGGGTCTCCCATAGGGGCCACAGGGCCTGTCCAGGAAAAACCCGCTCCATTGTGGGCTTCCCTCTCCATGGGCTGCAGGTCCCTGAAAGGACCTTGCTGCATCTTGGGCCTCCCATGGGGTCACAGCCTCCTTCCTGCATCCACCTGCTCCAGCATGGGCTCCTCCATGGGCTGCAGGGTGGTCTCTGCACCCTGATGGTCCTCCATGGGCTGCAGGGCCGCAGCTCTGGAACCTGGAGATCCACCTCCCCCTCCTTCTGCACTGACCTTGGTGTCTGCAGTATTGTTCCCATGTTTTCATTGCGCTCTTCCCTGGCTAGATATTTTCACCTGTGCAACAACCTTCTGTTCTTAAACATGTTATCACAGAGGTGTTACTATCACTCCTGAATGCTCAGCCTTGGCCAGTGACAGGAAGCCCATCCTGGAACTGGTTGGCATTGGCTCCACCAGACGGGGGAAGTTTCTAGCATCTTCCAACAGAAGCCACCCCTGTAGCCCCCCCCCTACCAAAACCCAGCCACAGAAACCCACTACAATAACATGATATTTATTATAAGAAAAAAATATTCATTTCATATTCAGGAAAACAAAACAAAAAAATAATCCAATAAGAGGAGAAAGGAGGGAAGGAGAGTCTTTTTGATCCCATAAGGCTAAACAGCCTTTGGTAATGCTCCCAGGAGGCAGATATTGTGAGTGTCCTACACAGCACCATAAGCACTGGCTTTGTATGTATGTATATACAGAACACTACTCATGAACACAAAGATCTTAATAAAAATGTTTAGAAGTTTAATGGAGCTATTTCATGATTTTTGAAATGCTGGAATGAATTCAGAAAAGAGTATTGACCATAGTCATCTGAGTCCTGGAAAATGCATCATATTGTAAACTAATTTATGGAACTGATTTATTAAAAGTAATTTATGCTCAGCCTGTGTAATTTGCCTTATAAAAGAGTAGGAGACAGCTAGTATTGTAAGCATGCACACTAGAAAGAGATTTCTGACACTACTCTTCAAATGGAAGGTAAATGTTATAGGGAGACAAGGTGAAGGAAAGATTGAGGCAGGTCAACTAAAAACAAAAATAAGGCATAGTGGGGAGTTTATGTCATATGTTAAGTACTGCAGTTGGAGCCCCCGGTGGTCCAGGGGAAAATACACTGCACTGTCACTGCAGAGACCCGGGTTCGATTCCCGGTCGGGGCCCCTCCCCGGGCAGATGGAGCTCGTTAGCCCTGTAAGGCAATCCATCTACGTCCTGAGGACCTCGCTGCCACCGTCCAAGCTCGCTTGGCCCCGGCAGATGAACCTCAGGATTAAAGGGTGAGCTCAGTTCCGCGCACACTGTGTCTCACCTAAAAAATCCAATGCGCAGGCTGGAAGGTGGAAAGACCTTCCCCGGTTCTTCGTTCGCGAAGAGACTGGCCATATGTTCACCATATATATATATGTACTGCAGTTGAAATATGACATAAAAGTCTTGAACTCAATCAAAATTTTAGCCCATTTAGTTTTAGATTTACATAGCTTTTTACTTATTTTTGGAAAATGACCTCATCTTCTAGTAAAAGGAGATTGTGAATTTCATATTTTGAATGCATTTTTTCCAAATAGGCTATAAACACCTCATATGATTGAAATACATATGTGGAAAATTGTGTACTTAGATTTTAAGCTTATATAGCAGAACAAAGACTAAACATTATTTAATATGTTTATACTCTTTGATGAGCTTCATCTCTTTCTAATTGCAACACAAAATTCAACATCGTCTTTTTGTCACCAAATTTGTAATATCTTTCTACAGAATGCTTGTTAAATGTACAACTTTTTTTTTTTTTTCTAATATGAAACTATAAAGCTGGCAGTGAATATAAGCAAGATTTATTGTTGCTGCTACCTTTAGTATAACCTCAAGACATGATTCCAAGCAGAATCAAATTAAAGTGATCACTGAGTCAGGACTCATGGGAAGTGAGACCCCATTACCATATGGGTGATAACAAATCTTAGACATGTGGGTCTTTTCCTAGATGCAAGGAAGAGGTGGAGCCCTTATAATTCAAGGGAAGGTATCTAAATGGCTAGGTTTTGAGTCGCTTCTGCTTTATATAATTAACATATATTTATCTGCTTCTCAGTCATGGACTTTAAAACACTTTGAATGACTTTCACTCAAGGAAATTCTTCAGCTGGTGTTTCTTATGGTAAGGAGTCATGCCTAATTTGGTTTTGAGAATGCCCTATTCCAACATCCTAAACTGTTTAAGGAATTTTTTTTTTCTTCTATAAAGTTTAATTACTATCCATATTTTGGTTTTGGGGGGATTTGTTTCAAATGAGTAGACATAACTTATAAAAAAGTTGGTTCATGTTCACTGTTTAAGTACAGAAATACAATGTGCTATTT
Source organism: Empidonax traillii (assembly GCF_003031625.1). NCBI lineage: Eukaryota > Metazoa > Chordata > Aves > Passeriformes > Tyrannidae > Empidonax > Empidonax traillii. Next base: position 520,373 of record NW_020955656.1, on the reverse strand, counting down.
TTAGTAGGATTGTTCCAGTGTATTTTTCAAGCATCATCTATGTTTCTGAATGAAGAACTTTTATGATTCTCTTTCCTTTGACTTCTAGTTCTTATACTACACAGATTAGAAGGTTCTGTATCTTTCAGTGAGGTATTCTCATTGTTGCTGCTCTGAAATTTACCTGTTTAACATTGCTCAGTGTTCTGAATTCAAACCATCCTTGATTAATTACCACTGCAGTACTCTACATTCAGTTCTAATAGCAATGACATGAGAGTCATGAATGTAAAAAGTTACCTTTTCCAGTTCTAACAGCGTAATGCAATCTATCAGACCGCAGTTAGCCAAAGTTCAGTTATATCCTCTGGAGTTTAGTTATTCTGTTCAGTCTGTTACAACAGAGCAAATGAAGTGAATACCAGGAAATGTGTTTTTGAGACATATAATGTTTAAAATCACTTGATAGATGAAAGACTTCACAAGTTGTCTGAAAATCTCTAGGCTATGATATATATTTCACAGAAAAAAACCCCAACATTGTTTTAAATCTGTTTATTTCTCCAGTGATCTCTAGATTAGAAAATCAGATATGAAACAGTTAAGAAAACAATTTCTTCAAAAACTGCTACTTGTCTTCTGCAAGTCAGTTTAAAAATCATACTATAATATTGATTTCTATCAAAATGCTCAACCAGTTACCACAAAGTAAAATTTGAAACCAATATCAAAGGAATGGGACAAAGAAATAAAGTTCAGACTTAACTCCATCCTCTGACATAACTAAGGAATAACACTATATCAGAGTTTAATTTGGTTGGTAAAATCCAATAAAAACATATAGAAAAAAAACCCCTATCAAGCAAAAAATACCCCAACAAAATCTAAAAACTTTCTCCACTAATACTAAGGTAAACCAACCACATGGTTTATTTTTGAATTTTCAGTAATTTCATGGGACAAGATCCGGAATTCTAAAATTCAAATTTGGAAAGATACTAAGTGCAATGGGGAAATTCTGCCTTCCAGCAACATCTAAATTTTGGTATGTGCCTCCTGAGTATTGTGATAGATGATGTCCACATAGATGGATACTGCCTGGCGTTCACTTAGCAAGCTGATGATGAGTGGACCACATAGTATGACTGAACAAACATGTCTTGGCAAAATCAATGAAATGATAGTGAGTTCGACCTCTTCTTCTATGTGTATTTTTATTAATTTCTTTGAAGTGAGTACACACATTCCCCCAGGACCCAAATTTATTTTATCCATCTCTGAACTTGGCATCCATTAACTTTCTTATCATGCATGGTTTCATTTTGTTAATTACATTCTCTTAGTAGTATGATTCTTCTCTCTCTAGCTGTTGCACTGGATAAGATTTTTTTTTTCCGACATCAGTTTTGTTGACTTCAGGGAATAGTTATGTGAGTTTCATTACTTGTATTGATCTGCCAAAAGGGGAAGTTTTATCAAAATTTGTTTTGTTAGTAGTTGGTTTGTGCTCTGAGTATGAAGATGTCTGCATGTATTTTTATCCTAATGCAAATGCATATGTTGTCATTGCAGAATCACAGAATATGCCAAGTTGGAAGGGACTCGCAAGGATCCTCAAGTCCAACTCCTGGCCCTGTACAAGACCATCCTCCAGAGTCACACCGTGTACCCAAGAGTATCATTCAAATGCTTCTTGAACTCTGTCAGGCTTGGTGCTGTGACAACTTCCTGGTGAGCCTGTTCCAGCGCCCAACCACCCTCTGGGTGAAGCATCTTTTCCTAATATCTAACCTATCCTCCCCACCCCAACACAACTTCAGGTCATTCCCATGGATTCTGTCACTGATCACCTCAGAGAAGGCATCATGTCTGCCCCTCCTCTTCCAGTCACAAGGAAGATGTAGGTCTCCTCTCAGTCTTCTCAAGATGAACAGACCAAACAATCTCAGCTGCTCCTCATGCAACTACCCCTCAAGGCCCTCACCACTGCCCTCTGGACGCTCTCAAATAGCTTAACATCTTTCTTATATTGTGGTACCCAAAACTGCCACAATATTCAAGGTGAGGCTGCACCAGTGCAGAGCAGAACGGGACAATCACCTCCCTTGACCGGCTGGTGATGCTTTGCCTGATGTCCCCCAGGACATGGTCGGCCCTCCTGGCTGCCAGGGCACTGCTGATTCATGTTCAACTTGCCATTGACCAGGACTCCCGGGTCCCTTTCCATTGTACTGCTTTCCATCATCTGATTCCCCAGTCTGTATGAACATCCAGGGTTGCCCCATCCCAGGTGCAGAATTCGGCCCTTCCTCTTGTTGAACTTCATACGGTTGGTGACCTCCCAGTCCTCCAGTTTTTTGAAGTCTCTCTGCAGGGCCTCCCTGCCTTCGAGGGAATCAACAGCTCCTCTAGGTTTTGTGTCATCTTCAAACTCGCTTAGTATCCCTTCCAGTCCAACGTCCAAGTCATTTATGTAGATACTTATTTTAGTTATGAAATCTTGTTGCAGTGTGTTCTTCACACTAATTATGATTTTTAAAAATCACTAACTTTCAATTTTTTTCAATATGCCTCATTTTTGTGCTGGAAAAAACAAAAGGGGGGACACAAATATTTTGAGGTTCATTTATTTCTGTTTGTACTTTTAATACTGTTTGTACTTTCATACTTGAAATAAATATAGGAAAGTATACAAAGTACTCGCATGAGAACACTATTATAGTATGGACACAAAAGAGAAGTAATATGCATTTTTAAATTTAGTGAAGAAAAGAGAGTTAAGTTATCATTAATATTTTTGTCCAACTTTATTCTTTTTGACAGTATACGCAAACATCGAAAGGCTATCGAATACTTCATCTTTGTATCTGGAAATTTCAGTTAAAGAAAAATTCAATCCATCATTTATGCTACCTCAGAAGAAAATTTTTAATCCTGCATAATTTGCTGGTTTCAAGATCCTGGGAAGATATAGAACAACTTGATATACAGACAACCTGACGCACAGTTTGTCACGTGCCTTACAGACTTCCTTGCTTATATGTACCATGCAAAATTTCAGAATTCCCTTTTTAGCTCTTGTGCATCTTATGCTGCAATTCCCTCAGAAACATAGTGATGTTTAATGTGGTTTAATGAACTCCAGTGAGACCTTAACTGAACAAACAAAGAGCCACAGAGGCACTTAATGAGGTATGGAATCAAGCATCATCACAGAAGAAGTAAGACCCAGCAGCATGAGAGTGCAGAAAAGGCTATAATTTTATATATTATGACTACTAGTGTGGGGGGGAATAAAAGTTCTGTACTATCTTCTACTACTCATATTCTTGAGCACTGCCAATAAAACCTTTAAAAATGCAAAACCCTTAAATGTAACAAATTCTATGTTTCTGTAACATGAACTGTTTCTTGGTGATAACATTTTTATTTAATTATGTCTGTAAGCATCATAACTTATATTGATGAACGTGGATTGGCACAGTTGTTTAAGTCTATAATGAACTAAATGTTATACAGAATACAATTTTCCTCTTCATTTACTTTAATTATTATAGTTGTAAATGTTGTTGCCTTCCATGATTACAGAATAAATCTCACTGTAGGATCAATTACTACAGTTTAAGAATTAGACTTAAGAGTTATTTTGTAATTATGTACAGTTTTTGTGCCATTATATCTCAGCATTATTCTCTCTAAAATATTTGGAGACCTAATGACATAAAACATTAGAGCCAATATCGCAGGACACTTAACTACTGAACTTTTGTCAACATTTAACTACTCAATTAACTATATTTTGTTAATTTGGCCTCTTTAATGTTTTAAATTAAAATGCTGGTAAGTAAAATCAAATTTTGCTAATTTGTGACAAAGAGTCAAAACATTCATGAACTCAGGTGGTGGAGACAGATCCATATCTTACAGAAGGAATGAATGAACTAAATAGTTTTTAAGATAGTTTTAGAAAGTTTCTGAATTGTTACTGTAGAAATGGGCATGTATAACACTCCAACAGAAAGAAGCACTTAATTAAAAACCTGCTATCTGGATTCAGAAATTTGTTGACAACCTAAGGCTTTTATTAAAACTAAAGTATTCACTAACACGCTACACTGATCCTAATTCATGGTGTAATCAGAGTGGCCCCATTACTGTGTAATGTCTTATGAGCAGGTAAAGGGTTAGGAGCTCAAGTCTTCTGACACAATATATAATCCCAACTAAATGAAAGACTGATTGAGGAGCATTGTGATGAATTACCATATTGATATACTAACAAATCCACTCTGCTAGCCCTTCAAAGTTTTTCTGAGATCAAATTTTGTATCCCTCATTTTATTCTGTAGAAAAAGAACAAGAAACATGGCTCCATTTCTATTAGCATCCACTGTTATAAACAAGTAAAATTTGAAGTATGAAATGAAAACTAACGCATCAGATATAGTGACCAAATTCATAGATGAAGTTATAAATGAATTCAAATAATTCTAAGTAAAACTACTGAAAAACACAAATTTATATATCTATGTTTTTTACATGCCACTTACTACACAAGTTATAACTGCTTAATCTCTCTCCAATTTCAATTAATATTCCTTGTCTCGTTTTAATTTCCTCAGACTTACCAGTAAAGGTCTGATTTAGAGGTAATGTGCAAGCTCACTTCCTATGCTTTTGTTTACACCAAATTGCTCCTGTCCGCAAGTATAACATTTGAACTTACTTACTGAGAGGCACGGGGTTGGAAATTATGTCTCAGTAATTTAGAGTGCTTTTACATTTGTACCTCTTTGCATCTTTTAGCTAGCAGACATGAGTTATAAAGTATTAAATTGTTTCGATACAGGCAGTACAGTTGTGTGTTGCCATGTGGAAGTTAGCAAAAGCTGTCAAAAGGTTGCTAAGGGCACAAGTAAGCTGTGAACATTTCATAAACTGAGATAAAATGAAATAAAGATTCTGTCTATCTATCTATCCAAAGAAATAAAAAATCCAAGAGAAAATTAATTTTTTTTCTTGATAGGTGAGAATCACCATTTCTATACTAGTGGCCAAGTCTTGGTCCAGCTTATAGATTAATTCCTATTTTTTTAATCTTGCAAATAAAATGCAAAAATCTACTGTTTGGAGTAATATACATGGTTTAATGTGCTTAGATGTATTAATAAGGTGATTAGATCACCTTCTGTATTACTGGTGCAAAACTTAATATGTTCATTACAGTGTTATAGTTTGCAATGTGTCCTTAAATTCATTTCACTAGCCATCTTCAGTGCGGTTCTATGGAACAGGAAGATGGATGGTGAAAACAAATCAGAAAGTCAAGGGCAATCTGTTCTATTGCACCAGTGAAATCTGTAGATAGTACTATAATAAAGAAACCATCTACATGGGTTGCCATTTGGGACTGAAGGAAAACATTGGCAGTCTGATAAGTTGACAGTAGGAGCTGTGGAAGAAAAGTGAATCTATTTTTCCATTTTACCCCATAAACTCCAATTCCTGGTTGATATAGAATATTTTTAAAGGATCCTTTTTTCATATTTCACCAGCTCCCCATTGACTCTGAAGTACCTTCCAATTCACTGTGCAACAGAAACCAAATACTTTCTCTTTATTTTGGGAAAACAGAGATTTTACCCATTTTGAACAGAGACCAATTTAATGTGTAGTAGAAAACAGTGAAAACATCTACTACATTCAGTTAAGTAATAGTGCTCAAAATTATTTCATAAGCAATTGGAATCATCTAACAGGATCTGATTTGTTTCTTTTCTCTAGATTCTTGAAAATATGTTTAGTCCAGGTAACCTTAATCTCTTCACTTTGATATTTGCCAATTTAGTACTGTCAATTTATTGTAATTTTTTTTTCTAATGTAGAACAATATTTCTATGAAAAAATAAAAATTAATTTTTTTTAGAAGATTTCTTCTAGGAGTTCAAAGAGAGAATCTAAATTCATTCTAATGGGCCATATGTATTTGAACCTGAACACTTGGGAGTGTATTTGCTCCTGACTCCATCTTTAGCCAGTATAGAAACACAGCTCCAGAGCAGCTCAAGTTTCTCCAATCTGAATTGCTCCTTGGAGAATCCTGTCTTTTCCACTGACTGTAGAGAAAGATTAGGATGTCTACATGAATATCTAGCTTTCCTTAAATTTGTTGATATTGGTTTGTTTGTGCATTCTGCATTACTGCATGATACTATTAGTATCTGGATGAATTGAAGACCTTTATACACATTTCATATGCATACATTTATAATAGTTTTCATTAAACTTATAGGGTCTGTCTTTTTCTCAATTTCTTTTTCATCTTCTTACATAAATTCATTAAACTTCCTGTCAAATTCATTGAATTTGTCCATGTTTTTGGAGACTCAGAAAGAGTACCTAAGCAGATTCAGAAACATAAAAGTAATGCCAACAAACACATGTATGCACAATGGAAAGGCCCAAAAAGTCAGTACTGTAGGAAATTAAAAAAAATAAAAAAATCCACAAAATGGGATAACTTGTAACATTCCACAGAGAACATATTTATCCCCTAAGATTTTAGCTATATTGAAAATATGAGTCCCATCGCCATTTTAGAAATATGATGTAAATATTTTAGAGGACAGATGACTCACAAAAGGGAAAAAAACTACTGTGCCAATTTGAGTCCTCTTTTGAAATAATTCTTATCTGACTTGCAGTGTAAGTTGCTGGTTAGCTGGATGAAGAGTTAGAGATGACAGTCCTGTAGCTGGAGATATCAGTTACCTGATATCAGAACATTCAGAGAGTTTAACAGTCTGGCTACCTTAGAAAAACAAGCAATAGTCACATCATCCTCTCAGTTTTGGAGCCTTCTCTCATGTCATTAATGAGCTGTGCTTTGATAGAGCAATATTGCTCAAAAGTAATGTCGAGTACTTTCATCAGTTAACCACAGGTCTCCATATTAGTGAAATGACTTTGAGCAGTTTAAACTCTTGATGGAGAGCATCTAAGTATTTAACTGCCTCCAAGCTGATTTGTGTCTTAGGTTAGGCTTTAAATATTTTGCCCCATTGCATTAGTGAAAAATGGTCATGAACCCAGAATAACCTGAGGTGAGCCATTTATCAGGCATTGCAAAACAGTACATGTATCACTATTGTTATGTTGCCCAGTAATTGGACCTTAAGAAAAAATGCAAATAATTTGCTACAAGTGTTGATCCATTTTCAGTATCTGAGGGCAATAATAGGAACTAGAAATACATTCCAATGAGTAATAGATTATGAAAGAGCATCTTGCATAGTTTAGTAATTTTTCCCCTTGAGAAAAAAAATTAGACTTTTGAATTCCTTACATTTCTTGCCTTTTTGAAGAACAATTATGTACTCCACAGGCGTAGTGATATTTTAATTTATTTTGCTTTCCAAATTAGTAAAACTGTAGACTTTCTATTCTACACATAGCCCCAGAATTCAGAATTTTGGAATGTTATGTTAAATCTTTCCCACATGTCTCTATACAAATCATCTCACTTTCATACCTCAGGATTGTTTTAGAAAATTCTCCCACAGGGGAGTTGTTGTTCCTGTCTTTTAAGAAAATTCTGAATAGGAGTCATTTATAGTACATAAATGGAAAATGTTCTTTCCATACAGCTAGGCACACATAAAAAATTCAAGAACAATGTATCTTTCACAGTGACCTTTCTGGCAGAATTTTTTAATAGGGTCAAACTATTTTCACATATGGTGAGAAGCTCAATTTTAAACATCAGTTCATTCATGTAATAGCTCTGCTTTCAAGGATACCAAGTGTTACGCTGGTATTTTCAGTACCTAAAAATCCAAAGAATAATTTGCTTTATCAGCATAAGCTTTTTATTCTTATATTTCAAATCTCCTAAAGATCTCACCATTGGACTTACCCACAATAATGGAGGTCAAAAAATTTCATGTTTAGGGAAACCTACCAGAGCTTCCATCATGTGGCCAGATGATATTTTTGGGCAACATTTGCCTGTGGGCCATCTCTGCCTGATGCCTTTGTGCATCTTCCCTATAAAGCACATTGTGATGAGCCTCATCTTCCAACAAAATGTGGAGTTGAGAATATTTTTCTTCAACCTAAGTTAATGACTTTTGTTTTTTGAAATATCATTCCAGAAACTGGGTTCTACATGTGTAACATGTACTGTTTTACTATTCTCTTCACAATCTTTCTTTTAACTGATATTTATTTTGTATTTTTTTTACCAGTTGTGATTATCAAGAGGTGAATGAGTGTGATGTCAAGTTAAATAGCTTTAAACCCTCCTAACCACTCCACAAACCCAAAAGCATAGGCATGTCGGTTAGACAGTCATTTTGGTATTCAGATACTGATGAGAATATCTAATACTTGAAGATACACACCTTTATTTAGTGAATCACCTTATGCAGCCATACAACACAAACTATTAATCCACTTCCTAAAAGTCTTTATTCAAGGCAACATTTCTCTCTCATTTAGCTCAAGAGGAATGTACACAAAATGTCTATCCAATGAGAAGAATGACATATATGTTGGCTAACAGACCGATCCATGATATTCTATGGCCTGCATGCACAAACACACACACAACACCATATCTGCCTCCACTCTTGATGATCAGGTATGATGACCTGATGGGTCTTTTATGGGTAAACAGCTCAGACTGAAATACTTCTCTATGCAGTAAGCAAGAAAAAACCCAAGCAATATATATATATCAAAACTGCATTTATGGCCTTCCTTTTTAGCGGATTACAAGTAAGAGGTATGCTGGTTCATTTATTATACTTTAGGTCTGCAATCAGCTAGCTACTGGTGAGGTAGAAAGTCAAAAGAAGGGACACTTCATGGTAGGGGAAGCAATCTGCTTCTACAAAATAAAGGTAAGAGGTAAGAGTATAAAAAAGTAAGATGATTTCCTCTATTGCATATACAAAAATGATGAGCTTCTTTCCAAAAAAAGATCAGCTCCCTAAGCTGATGTTTATTAAGACAGCAGAGATATTGTCCAAACTGGATTTATATTCTCTATTTTTTTTTTTAAAATTATGTTTGGGAATAATGGCAACCATGGTTCTAGTAAGCACCTGCATGCAGGTGAATGAAGTATTACCTAGAAAGGAGATGTAAGGATGAAGAAATAGCAACACCTCCTGTGAGGAAGAAAATAAAAAGTAATCCAGTGGAAAGACACCCAGTTAGTATGAAAAAAAAAATATTCCATTCTACTCATGTATGAACATGAATATATGTGTGTAAATTTACACTGATGTCCCTTCTTGTTACCATGTCTATTCTACACTTCTAAGAATATGGTGAAACTGGTATTAAATTAGAGTACTACTACTTCTCAGGCAACGAAAAAGACAGTTCTGACTTGGATTGGCCTCATAACCCATAACTGTATGCACTGATTTTGGATGCTCTACATGTCCCTGTACCTCATTATATGCATATGCATGTGAGCACATAGATGTGCACACAGACATGCATGCTCTAGCTTTTTCAAGGCAATTTTTTCATTCAAGGCAACATTTTTCATTCATGTCACACAAAGAGACTATTGTGTTCAGCTTAGATGATTGAAAACAGTACAATAGCAGACCAAATATCATGTGTTACCTATTAAGTAAATAAAAGAACAATCAATAGGTATAAAATGCTTGTAACTTTGTTTTAAAATATGTGAAAATTATTAAATATTGCATATTTCATTTTTTCATCTATTTCATTGTAATTCATTTGGGCTATATTTTTTATTCATTACTTTTAAGCTTTTCAGCTCATTAATTTGTTATCTAATTATATCTAATTACTCATTCACAGCAGTATACCTAATTTTCAAGAACTACCAGATTTGTACTGTAAAATGTTCTGAGAATGTGTTCAATATATTCAATGCAAAATTACTTCATTTTGCTTAAACCTCATCATATTAATTTAGCAAAAAACTGGACCAGCATTTCCTAATCTAGAAATATAATGTTATTATCTTAAGGTCTTCTCATTGTCTTAAGGCTCCCTTGTTTTTTATGGAAATTAGGTAAACAATAGGACATTTGTCCTTGAATAGAATGAACAAATGTTCTACTATTCAAAGCTAAGACCATAAGTAGTTAACCTACTTGAGAAGAAAGATCAAAGCTACATCTGTTCACTGGTATCTCTTTTTTATCTTTTATATCTATCAAAACATATTTACTGTACCTGGCACTTGCACTTCTAAAATTTGCATTGTCTTTGTTTCTGGGTTGTTACACATTTGCAAATTCTTTCTTTTTTCTTAGTCTAAAGTAGGGCTTGGATGGTTTTCAACTTATCAGTACTGCTGGTTTCTCTCTCTCGAGACACTTAAGTGATTTATTGAGTTGAAATTCATTTTGTCAAATGATGTTCTGAGGAGTGAGGGAATTTCTTAAAATAGCAATCTGGTAGTATGTTCATCTTTGGTAAGTGGATTCTGTAAAGTTACAGAAAATACTTCTGTTGTAAAAAAATCTACACCATCTTTGTGTTCAGCTGTGCTGTCAGACCCAGGGACAATTCTTCACAGTCTGCATGTTGATCACAAACTGGCAATTCTTAAAATCTTTACTTTCATCACAGAGAGTAGACTGAATACACAAGCCTCTGTTTTTTGTTGGAAGACAGAGCACTCTTCTTGTAAGAGTTTATCTAATGAGGACAGCAAAATTTTGTCATCATTGCTTTCTTAAAGGAGATTTGTATCTTATAAACCTATAATGGTACAGATTGGCCTGTAGCTGGCTGAAATCTGAAAGACTAATCAATTCAGAGGCTTACGTTCACTGAGTTCTGAAGGCTGTGTTATCCTCTATTAGATTTTGAAAACGAGAAAGGGAATTTTCAGTTGTTCCTATTTGCTAATCCATTGTCAGTTACAGCAGTGCAGCCCTATTGGAACTGCAGAACGGCAGAATTGCAGCAGTCAGTAGGAAGCAAGAGAACTTTCAGATCCTAAAACTTTGACATTGCAGCTGTAAGTCCAAAGTAAGGTGTTCAAAAAGAACTTGAGGTTAAATTAAGTTCTACGTGACAAATCTCAGCAGGATCTTGAAAAAAGGATAAACTAAAAGATTTCATAAAATGTAGCTAGAGGATGAAATTAGGGCATAAGAATCAATTTTTCCTATCTATATCTGAAAGAGTATTAGCCTTCTGTTTGGTTAGCTAGGCTCTTGGTTGGTTTTCAAGGAGAATATGCATACATTAGCCCAATAAAAGCCAAAACCTTAAGGTAATTTATTGGAAAGTCCTTAAGAAAGCTTACTATTTAAACATCTTTATGACACAACTGGATACAGTCACAGAAATTTTTCCAAAATAGGCTGGGCCAGAGCAAGAGGCTTCCCATCTGTCTGAAGTACCGCTGTCTCTAAAAACCGCAGAGGGAAAGAGGGAAATAGATCATAGTGGAAGTGTGTTGCTGACAGCATCTCAGACTGGAAGTGTATGAATGACTGCCTTTTACCAACTCCTATAGATTCAGAAGCAGGGATCAGACATCAGAGGAGGTTTACAGTTGTCTGAATATAGGTATTGCTACAGTTTGAGCTGGTCAGCAGCTCTTGTTTCAGAAAATCAAGATTCCGCTGAAGGTCCTCGTGTTGTATTTTCTAGCCACATGCAGATACTTGAGCCCCTTAAAGTAGTTTAATAAATACGTGTTTTGGGAACTGAATCTTACCCTAAGTGTTTATCAGTTAACATTCTGCTGTACATTTGCCATTTGAAGAACAAGGTTGCTCTTAAATGCAAAAGAACTCTATTCTCCTTCAAGGATTTGACAACTTTCAAATAAGAAATCTGAAGGAATGCAACCACTTGTGGATGTCCCCACTGAGAAGGATGTTACAGACATTACTCTAATAATATGCTGTAGGGAGATTATGGATCACCAGAGAACAGAAAGTCAGCAAGAGGCTTTGCTAATTTATTTGTTACAGAGATCCTGCAGTCCAGGCTGTAATTAAGGCTTGGCAGTCTCCCAAGCCCATCACCATACACCCAGATTGCTGCCTGTAAGACATGCAGTGGACTTTATTAGCAAATTTTATTAGCAAATTCTTAGTTGTAGTTCAAACTTTAGCTGCTCTTGTGCTATTTGATTTTGGGACACTGTTAGGAAGGGCCATAGTCTGCCCCTTAGCCACAAAATTATCTTGGCTTGTCCTGGCCTGAGTCTGCCCTGTGACTTCCACAAGTTTGTAAATCTGGTGATGTAGCCAAATCCCCTCAGATGTTCAATGATTCTACCAAAATTATTGCCAGTTTTCTTCATGGACCTCTCCATGATCAAGAACTACTACTACTACTACAAAAACAAAACAAAACAAACAAAAAATACCCAACAAAAACAGAACAAACAAACACAAAAAAAGAAACAAACAACAAAAAAAAAGAGAGACAAGAAAGAAAAGAATCTTCTGCTACTCTCTGTAAAGCAAGGAGACCTCATGGGAAACAGTTAATGATATAGAACATGGAAAAGTTCAGTATTCCCATTTCTTACATTCTCCAAATAACATGGAAATTATCAAAAAGAAAACAGAATGAGAAAACCAAGATTACAAATCAACAACCACTTTTGATAGCAGGTGGTGGAAGATTTAAACATAAAACCGTAACCTTTTATGGTTAAGTGACTTTCACATTAGTATTTTATCAGTCTGCCTCTCAGTAGAATATGTTGAAGAGTATGACAGAACAAAAACACTGTGTCCAACAGTGGATAACAGTGGGGTAACACTTTTAATATTTCTAGCAATAGGGCAGAATGCTTTTAGCATAAGAGGACTTGCTTGTAAATGAAGGTGTTAAGTTTTATCCTTTCTAGGGGTATGGTGAGACTGCTCATTGATGATGATCGCTACCCAAAGATGTAAAGGAGCCACCTTCCTTCAAAAGTCTTCTTTCTTCTGCATTTACCAGACAAAATGGACAACATTGCTCTCTCTCTTCAGTCTGACCTAGTTATCAGTAGTAGACTGGATTAGAAGAGTGTCTATAGGCAAGTGAACGTTCACTGTAAGTAGTGAATTTTTTGACCCCTACTAAATTAGATAGGATAATTAACTCATCTCTAATCAAAAAAATCCTTAGGAGTATATTGTTTTAAATCTTACTGTATGACTGCAAAGATAAACACTGATTCTGGACTTCTACAGATTTAGCATGTAAGTTGAAACAGACACACGTATAAAACACTTTCTTTGATGTATAGAACACTGGTGTTCTTGTCTGTATGCTTCGGAAAGACTGGTCACATCTGTGTTTCCCAGTGAAACAATGTATAATTTACTAGTTCTGATGACTTTTTATGCCTCCAAGGAGTTTGTTCAAAGATTTTCTGCACTAAGCAGTATAAAAACATACAGTTGTAAGGATAAATATAATACATTAACTAGCGTCTCACATTGCATTGGATGAAAAATTAGGTCTCAGAGGTGTTTCTGGTATTTGGAATAAAAGTTCTCATCACTTTTCGACATGGGATTACTCCTCTGGGCCTCCTTTTCAGAGCAGTGTTTCTTACTGTGATGCAGTGGTGACGGTAAATATCCAATGCTGGGTGTGTGCTCCTCTACACAAGCCTGATGGCTTTTAAGTACTGTCTTGTCAATGTCATACAATGTATCTACGATAACTCTGTAGAATTCTCAAATTTTTTTCCTCGCAAAAGACAGGAACCAGCTAGTTATGTCATTTTGCGGAAAAAATAAAATAATTGAATTGCTAGTGACAGTTCACTTGACTGTGAAGAAACTCTGGGCTCTACACAGAAACTAGACATGTGAATTAAAACAGCACTCATTTGAATGTTGAGCCTACTCAGGAAGCACACTCTAAGATGTAATGAAACAGTTTAAGCCTCTGTCCCACATCTGCAAGTCTATACTCCACATCCCTCAACAATAGCATTCCCAAAATAATTAGTAAATTCCAGAATAGGTCTATTAAGCTATGTCAGATATGTGAGGCTACAGAATAGCAGAAAAATGATATAGCAGTGCAAATAGTTGTGGTGAAGGTGCAGCTGTGAAGAAGTAAGAGACTGGAAATAATTCTAGCTCATGTTCAGTGTGAGCAATAGGACATCTCTGCATCTCTGAACTACCGCGCCTCCAACAACCGCACAGAGAAAGAAATCCCATTACAGTTAATCCCAGTTGCTGACAATCTGATGGTAGAGACGAGCATTTGGAAACAAGAACTCTTCAATTTCTGGACTCCATTTCAGCTGACATACTTAATCATGAAGTATGGGAGGAACATGATGTGTGTGTGAGCAATTTATATTATGTGTTGTACTTTTATAGGCTTTTATAAACTTTCATATAGTTTTATAAGTACTATAAGTTATAGGTGTCAAGATGGCTGAGGGTCTTTTTACTAGACCAAAAGAGAATCAGTGCCAAGAAGAAGGTGGAATTCGATAAAGTAAATAATTGCCTTGTTATCTGTTAATAACCAATTATAAAGGTATTTGTAATGTATGTTTACATCTGGCCAGTGATCTGTAACCAATTATGTGCTTCTTGTCACGAGACCTTGCATACAGATGCTATAAAAACCCTAAGCTATCCTAATAAATCAGACATATTTTAGATCTCATAGGTAGTGTATATATGTCTGGAGCCTCCCTGCCTACAATGAAGACATATCTGAATCTAGAAAAGAATGCTGTGGTACTTTCCACAAAACAACCAAAATGGAATACTATATAAAGGTAAATGTCATTTTCTTTGTTTGGAGGCCAAATTCTCAGCACACAAAAAATGGTATCAAATCAAATGGAATAGGGCTCCATAGCTGTGTACAAGCAGAAAACCTAACTCTTAATATCAGATGTCCAAAAAACACAATTTATGGTGCATTGAGAAGTATGTAGAACACAAATGGCTGAAACCAAAAAGCTATCTACTAAATTAACAACTAAATGATAAATTAATACTCATTACCTCCAAGACCTTTGACAAAATGTAAGTTAAAGTATTTTTTCCTTGATTTTTTAGATACGGTTTGATTTACTATCTTAACTAACAGAAAATTCTCTGTGGGAATTTAAACACCTGAAAATAGTTAGGAAAATGTCATCAACATTTAGAACCCCAATAACTTATTAAGATAGATTTTGTTTTTTCAAAACATGGATTTTATCAACATTCCTGTTTTCTTATCTTTTAGATTGCAAACTATTTCGTTGCAACAATTTCCCTGTATTTATGAACATGTTATGGGCACCAAATTAACACAAGTCATAAAGATGTTTCTAAATTTAAAGAAAAAAATAGACATTGATTACATACTTCAAATTACATAGGAAGTTGAACATTGTTAGACGAACTGTTGATCCAGGGTGGATAGAATTCAACATGTGTTTCACGTATGCTTCTTTGTCTTCTGAGTTGTTGATGAGTTTCTTTGGAAGGAACTCAGAGGAATTGTGTTGTTCACTGGGAATGAAGAACAGATGTGTGTAATGAGCATCTGGGGTGAGATGGAAATCTGTGCAGCGATATATTACATCAGGTTTTTTTTATCATTCTCAATTAGCTTTTGGAGAACATTGACTACAATGTCACCAGCTGCTCTTTCAACTGACTGTACAATTTTTACTAAGTAAAATGGACCTCACATAGTGAATTTTATTCCACTGTCTTGTTAAAAATTAAAGAAAAAGTTGTACTGGAATGTTTATGCTTCTATCCTCCCTCTCTTCTATTTGTAACCCCTTTTTTCCCGTTGTTTTTACCAGCAACTGAACAAAAGTGAAGTACATGAGCACTAATGTATCTTGTACGATACCTTTGAATCTCTATAATCTTTTTCCTCAAAGGCTGAATCTGTAATGAAATTACAGGAGTTGGAATATATTACTCATTTTCTAGGCACTGAGCTAAAAATGAGTTTATACCAAGATGCCTACCCTAGGATTTCTCTGAGAGGGAACCACTTCCCGTTTTATAGTACTGTATTGAAAAAAGCTGAATTATGATACAAATCTGTTTGGTCTGATATATTTTATCAGGTTTATCAAGTAGGATCTCATTTGTAAACCAAAATCTTGTCTCAAAGGCAAATTCCATGATAAATTCCTAAAAACCTTTCAATTTCATCTTAATCAATGCATTCTTGTACTTTGCTTAGATTGAATTCTAGACACAGAAGGCAAGATCCACAAAAGTGCTCTGATCTCTATCTCCTTTAGACTATGTAAGACTTATATCCTTATTCAAGATGAATTGTAAACACAGAGGTATCTGTCAAATTTAGAAACTATCTTTAGAAAAATATTCTTGCTTTTCTAATTGTTTTAATATTAAAGACAGTATACCACACCAACATGTAAGTAAAGATTATTCAAAAATATTTGAGAATGGTACCCGACAAAATACATTCTAATTTAGGCTCCTTTCTCAAATAACCTGAGTTTCGAGCTTTCCTCCGTAGAGACATCTTTTATGTACTAACACAAGTGGGAACACTAGAACTGTATGAGACCTTAATTTTTGAACACTAGTGACCAGTGGGTACCTGAAAAGAGATTTTCACTCATTCTAGCAAGGCCAAACTCACAGTTCTATGATGACTAAAAATTGTACAGAGCCACACAACACTGCCATAACTTCTCAGGCCAACTCTGAACATGTGTTTGCCAGGTGCTTGGCACAGTGGGCAAGAGAAAATATTTCATCATGATTAGGAAGAAATGGTTCTTCAACACACAAATTACTTGATTCCTTTCTGCAGGGATGCACCATTATCTTAAGCAGATAGTATGAATATGCTGTACATATGGTTTCAAAGATACTGAAAGAAAGAAAAGATGATCTGTCTAGTGTAAAAACCCTTAGGGCCCAGAGTATCACTAAGATTATACATTAACAATTATTTCATCTTTCTTTTAATCAGGGCAGCCAGACTTCAGAAAATGACACAGACACACATTGCATGCATCATTTATTTAAGAACTTGTGGCAGCCAAGTTTTTGTATAAAGCTGGAAAGAACATTCATGAAAGGGCATCTGATGACTTGAATAACATCACAGAGTAGTGAACTGAATATCAAAATTGTGACTTCCTCTAGGAGAAGAAAACCTCCTCCAGCAGGCTGAATGAAAGATTTCTAAAATTACAGTATGAAACAATACAAGCCTAAAAAATGTATCTAAAATAATTTAGATCACCAATAAAACCAGCTTGAACAAAGATTAGCAATTATTTCTGCTTAATTTGTTCCTTAAAAGTGATTTATTCTGTAGTAAATACTGACAGCCATATTCTTCTTTAATTTTCCCTCACTGATTAAAACAGTGAATTCTTCAGTTATTAGAGCTGGATTTTATGATTGTGTTATTAGTCAATCATTTGCAATTTCTACAAGTGCCTCATCTAATACAATCAATAGGTTTTTCCCTTGTTCCAGGTGTCATCTCCACAATAAAAATCTGTCTTTGATGTGGCTATAAATGGATCATGAGTCATGAAATATAATGAGTGCATACGAAGTGAACACATCATTACTCATTCTCAATATTCACTGAATGTACAAGTAAATGAAAGCAAGTTAAGTTCTAGCTTCATATACAAATTTAAATTCTATTAAGTACTCACCTATCTAATGGTCTGTATTTCATTCTTTCCCACGTTTAATTTGATGAATTGTTAAAGCTGAATTTTTCCAAATGTTATAAGGTGCCAAGTCACTCAAGGAACATGATGAAAATATGTTGAGCTATCAGTAACACACTGAAAAGAAGTAGACTGAAAAATCTTAATAGGAAAACTTATCTGTTCCTGATGGACTACTGATTTATGTCACTAAGACTTTTTGCCACCAGAAGTAATGTAACTGGCACTTCAATTAATCAGGAAGAACATGGGAGAAACAATTCATATGGTGTTTAGTACCAAGAGGTGCTACAGGATAATTTCTGTGCCTCAGAGTACCTACAACTGCAGTTCACCAATAACAAACCTTGGCGTCGCTAGTTGGACTCTTCCTGTACTCATCTCAGCACTTATGCTAATTTAAAAAAAAAAAAATCAAATACAAAAGTTTATATTTCCCACAAATAACTTTGTGGAAAACACTGAAATCCTCAATGAGCACTAGTAAAGGTCAGATGTGACTTGAAGTGATGAGTACAGATAATATTTCACAGGTAGAATTCCGGAGAGGACTTGACTCATCTGGAGAAAGATCTGGTGAGGAATATGTACTGCAAAGTTACATATTCTAACTCCTAGGACATGATTAATCATCTGCAGAGACACAATTGGAAATAATTGTTTCTTCATGGAACAGGGATTTTGCAAAGGAGTATATAAGAATTCTCTGGGAGTAGATACTGAGTACAAACCCACAATATAATATGATTGCCAATAGAAATGAAGCTATTACTGTACTGGAATGGATAAATAGGAGTTTATACATAAGGTATGTGAAGACCACTCTCCTCATTGTCAATAAGCCTCTGCTTGTTCACTGGTTATGGTTTTTTTTCCAGATATGAATACTATCACACATTTTTAAAAAGAAATAAATGTACAGGATGTGAACACAAAAAGAATGGTTCGAAAAAAATAGAAAGAGAGAAAAGGTTGTCTCACTAGGTTTGACTAGTGTAAATAGGAGCTAACTGGAGGGAACAACTGTCTGCAAAGAAGACAAAAAGAAACTGTTCCACTACAGATAAAACAAGTAATGATCCTAAACAGCGATAGAAATTCTAAGATGTGAGTGCAAGGTTTAAGTAAAGTTACTCTAGTAGCCTGATTTTGAACACTTGCCTCTTGAAAGCTTGATGTTCTTTTTGTATATTTAAAAAGTCATACATAAGTGTACACACAAAAGAAAAATATTCAACTATTATGTTTTCACTACTCTTTTTTAATAAATGAAAATATCACTGCTCTAACAAGCATAGATTCTTTTTCTTTTAAAAAAATCATTAAACTCATTCTCAAAATCCTAATTAGGTACTTTGAAGTGTTTCTAACACTAATGCTAATTTTCTCAAGTTTTTTAAAGGCAATAGCTCTCTTTATAATGTAATTTGTACTTTTTTTCCTTTGCAACAGCCCCAGAGATGAGTGCTATCTCATAGTAACACTCACTTTATTTTGTATCTCACTGCCTAAACAAGCAAGATATTTTGTGAATGGAATTTTTAAAAATCCTGTTTTCCCTTTTGCTTCTACATTAAGAACGCATTAACCTAAGTAAGGGGATTTTTCTTCTTTGTATTTCTCATAAAAGTCTCTTTCCTCCTCAGTGCCACTATGAGTCTTAATTGTTACCACATGAATAATACTGAAAAAATTAAAACAATTCTATAGTTCTACATTCACTACACCAGACTGTTTCAGTGGTGACAGAGTAAAAAAGAACTGCCCTATCACAGTCTCTAGGAGCCAGTATCTCAACTTCACCATTCAGTTCCCCCTATTCCAACCTCCTCTAACACTAATTTTTATCTTATATAGCACTACTCATTGTATATTCATGTTAACTTGAGTGAATTAAAAAAGAGACTTTTGTATAATATTTCAAGATAATATCTTGTGTATATCATTAGTTGAAAGTAAAACAGTAATATCTTTTATGTATTTTTACTTCTGCAGTCAAAGAAGTAATATCATCAGCATCACTGCTTTGAACAGATACAGAGATAATATTTATTTCCCAGCACTAATTTTGAGTAGATATAAGTAGAAAAATATATTTTCTGGTGTAATAATTTTTAATTAAAAAATCAGCTTGATTCCTAAATCTGTGGTGATTTTACAGAAATTTATATACTGTATATTTAAAACCAAAATACACTGATGTCCTTCAAAATGCTTTCTAGTAGTTCCCAGAAATAGCTTCCAGGAATGCTCCTGAAGAGTTTATTTGGTGTTCATGGCAAAATGTGGCATAACAGTTCATTTCTTTGGTAAAATGGGATCTAACAGTCTAGGATACTTAAACATTTTACCTTTTCTGTGGCAT
This sequence comes from Empidonax traillii, assembly GCF_003031625.1. NCBI lineage: Eukaryota > Metazoa > Chordata > Aves > Passeriformes > Tyrannidae > Empidonax > Empidonax traillii. Next base: position 500,352 of record NW_020955656.1, on the reverse strand, counting down.
TACTTATTTTCAAATTCTAAGATACTAAAGCAAATTAAATGTCTTTCTCAAAACTTATTTTTGCCTCATAATTGTATACACAGAACTAAATATACATATGACTATTTAGGACAAAGAAACCACTATCAGTAGCACACAGACACAATGTGTTAGGCATGCTTTCCCCCTATTATTAATATGTTGTTTTCTTCAATATGCATCCAGGTCTGCAAAAGTATGTGTGGCATGGGGAAGAATTAGAATTCAGAATATACCATGGAACTTTAACATATCAGGTTTCCATAAGGTATAGGGCAGGAAAAATTTATCATTTAGTGCTGACTGAGGGCAGATACTTCTCCAGAGATTGAATTGTCCTTGGAAATGCCTATTTCTGGCCACTAACTGAAGAGCCAAACCAGGCAAATAGCTAACCCTAGATCCCTTTGGAAAGAAATAGTTTAATGAGATGAATTCCATTACTGGGATCTTCACTTTTCAGTTTCCGACAATTTAGAGGTCTTATACGGTCTCAAATCTAAGTGAAGTCCATATTTCATCTGAGTGCTGAGGTAATTTGACAATTCATATTTTCTGAGTTCATATCTTCTTCACAAGGCTACTCCAAAAAAAAATCAAAAGGCTATTTTTTAAGAATTGTGCTCCAGCAGTTTTCTCCATGTTACTATTTTCCAAGTACCACAGCAGCTATGCAGCAGCTTCCCATTTACTAAGTACTTTCATTTCCAAACTTCTGAAGTATTCTTGCAACTCCTTTCTAAGGACTTACAAAGCTTCTGGGCTTTAAGAAATTTAATGATGGCAGTTTATTCTTTGATGAGTACCTGTAAAATTATAAATAAAAAGTCCCAATTACAGTAAATCAAATGCTGAATTATAGGATTTAAGTGCTTAGGAAATTATGTCTAGCATACCTAAAGATATACACACAAAAATACACATAGAAAATCTTTCATTAACGTGACTTGTATAGGTAGCCGAAAGAACTTTAAATTTCTAGGAATAGCAACAAAGTTCTAACTTTTCCAGTAATTCCACCCGTGAATATCAAAGTCTAATTATTTTCTTGCCTTTTTTCTTTTTTTTTTTTTTTCCTGTTTTGGTTCATTTCGTAAGATCCTTATGAGAATTCTCTTTCTAAGCCTAATTGCAGCCCAGAAAAGTGGGCTTTTCTTTTCATTTGTTACTTTTTTGCTCATTTGGACATCTACACAGTGATTTGTTCTTTGGCTTTTGTCAAAAAAAGTTAGAACAAACAAGTTGCAAGAGTGGTAGAACTATTTGTGCACAACAGCCACACTGAAAGAAAGAGTATCACTGTAAGGACCCATTTTCTAATCTATGCTTAGTCACACTAGAAATAAATACATCTCCCTTTGGACTTCCTCAACACTAACTATAAATAGAGGATCCATTTTCAGCTTGTTTCCCCCCCACTCCCTCCATGTTCAGAATTTGTAGCCTGCCAGTTTTTATCAAGAAAGTTTCTCTAGATGATATTAAATTTAGTGATGGCTCAATTAGTACCATAATAAGAGGCACAAACTCAGAAATTTGTAATGATTAGGCAGGAAGAAAAGATGCCTTGACATGATTTGTTTCAATAAATGAAAACAGCATGGCAAGTCCAAGTCTCGCAGGACAACCTTAAAGTGCAACATTAGAACTGCAATATCCCTGTGATAGTCTCATATAGGATCGTGTCATCTGAGTTTTCCCTTCATATTTTATTTTTGTTATACCATTTTAAATGGATATACAGTCACTGCACATGCAAGGGAATGTCTATAAATGGAGAAATTGAGCTAAACGCATCCAAATATGGGTAAGGAGAGATATAAAAAGAGGAAAAAGCTATAAATTTTAACTACCAGGAGCCAATAGGCAAAGGGGTTACAGTCAACGAATAGGAAAAGGGCTAACAGTAATTTAAACTACAGATTACACATAAAGTAGGATTTTTTTTCCAACAACATTGTTAATAAATTGAATAAATATAACACATAGAACATGAAAAACAGTCTCTGAAGTAGGAAGTTATCTGCTGTCCAGTAGCATAGCTGCATTCCAAAGCTGCCTTTTCTTCAGTTCTCCTTTTCTTCAGAGGTTTTTCTCCACCATAAATACACATCTCATGGGGTACTTCCAACACTCTATAGTAGTCTAAATACTTTTCCCCACCTACAGTGCAGTGAAAAACAGCATTTCATTTAGTAGATAATACACAGGAGTGAGAAATAGAAAAAGTGAGAAATACGATGACAGAATTCTAGAAATTCTATGACTAATAGGAAGAGCATCAAAGGAATTTTTTATTTTTTTTTTTTTTAAGGAAACACCTCCTATAGGATTTAAGCTTGCAAGATTAACTGAGGATCTTATGTTGCCAGATAGGAGGTTCAGCTTATGTGCACCTCAGTGGGAACTTGGGGTTTTCAGCAGCACTCAAGAAGAGCTCAGAATTTGGCTGAAATAGTCCCATATTAGTGAATGTTCGTGTATTAAATCTTTAACGTGAATAAGCCTAAGTAAAACTGAAATGTTATATTCACTTATAGGAGTTTTCTGGTAACTTTTAAAATATTATTTTCAAAAGCTAAAGCACCTCCACTGCCAAATGGAAGAACTAAATGCAGTACACTGATCAAAAATAGCTGCCTTGGAAGTTCAGTATTTTTTCTTGCTCCATTTCACAGTGCCAGAGTAACTTTTCTGCCAGCCAAAGTTCATGGTAATAGCAGCCAGTTTGAAAATCTAGAATTGTCTTGAAAAATTACAAAACAAACTGGCTTAAACTCTAACCTTTGGAAAGATGGGAAAGACTTTGGAAAACTGTCTTTACAGTATACCCCTAAAAGTCTATACTTCTCCCATTTATAATCAGATAATTTGTTCAACATAAAAGAAACTTTTGGGCAAACAGGAATCAAACATTTTGATACAAAAGCAAAGTAATGCCAGTGTACCAAGAATATGTCCAGTCCCAGTGTTTTGGGTAAAAGTTCTGTGCTTCAACTGAATAAACAACCCAGCTCTGACAAACAACCATCCACTTATTCTGGCAGCAACATCAAACTAATCATCTCTTATGGAAGTTTAACCATCACTAGGGTCAAACATTCATCATAAGTATGTCTTCAGTCTAATGAGAACATAAATGAAAGTCTCTTCTCTGCTCTACTCTGCACAGGCGTGGTGTAATACCTTCTACTGTGTGCAATTCTGGGCACAACAGGATAAAAAACATGTAAAGCTATTAAAAAGCATCCAAAAGAATGTTACAAAGATGGCAAAGGGTCTAGAGGGGAAGCTTTATAAGGAGCAGCTGAGGTCACTTGTCTTATTAGCTTGGAGAAGAGGAGACTGAGGGCAGACTCCGTAGAAGTCTACAGTTTCCTCATGAGGGGAAGTGAAGCAGCAAGCACTAATTTCTCTCTGGTGACTTAGTGACAGGACCTGAAGGAATAGCACAGATCTGAGTGAGGGGAAGTTTAGACTGGATATTAGGAAAAAGTTCTTTATCCAGAGATGGCTGGGTACTGGAACAGGGAATAACTCCCCAAGGCGTGGTCAACAGCACCAAGACTGAGAGAGTTCAAGAATCATTTGAACAATGCTCTCTCAGGCACATGGTGTGATTCTTGGGGCTGTCCTGTGCAGGGACCAGGAGTCGGAGTTTGACCGCATTTTCACTGTATACCATCTCCTACCACTCCACTACCTCCACGCTAGTAGCAGTCAGCTTAGACTTGAGTGAATCCATCCCTTTTATTTAGTTTTCCTCCAGTCAATCACACTGAAACTATTACAACATGCAGCAGAAATACAGAAATTGATGCCTAGGTTAATATTCTGTATTACTAAATGAGGTAGTTTTTTTCCATGAAAGCACAGGACTAAAGTTATGCAACAAGACTTACTTCAGGCTTTATGCATGACCACAGTTGCAACTTACCTTTTATCCCTTAAACCTTCTTAGTAAAGAAGAACTGAAGAGTTAGTTAAACATTATATGAGGAACATTAAAAAATACATGCGGAAAAAAATGAAAATAACTATTTCAACAATCTTTAGTGCTGAACATTAGGTTTATGTATACGTAATATCCCAAATATTCCTAAAGCATTTTGATAAATGCACTACAATAATTGATAAAGATTACATAAAAAGACACACATTTACATCAAACCTCAGTCAGCATTCATGATTATATTATTCTGTTTTTTTAAAGAACTCAAAATCCTATGCTAGCAGATACCAAAAAAACCCATGATTTCTGTATTTCAAAGTAGAAGGTTTCATATATGTATGTTTGTCTGGTAGTACCATTTTCCAATTGCAGTGAGCTTTATGACAGATATCCTAATGGTTTTGTTTCTTCTTGTCCAGACTTGCAGAGTATCACCTGCCACTTTCCTTAGCTGTTATACGAATAGAGATTTGTTCAAGAACATTGAAGGGGAACACAAAGGACATGGAAGACCGTGTCTCATCCTAGCTCAGTCTTGTGCTAAATCAAAACTCCATCACCTATCTCTGTTCTTCACAATTTCCCTTACCAGTGAGTCTGGTGGGCAGAGGACTGTTGCTAATTGCTTTGTGCCATTGCTGATGACAGCACTATCAGCTCCAATCTGTGTCACAGGCACAGCTGGTAATCAGAGCTTTAATAATTCTGGAATATGATAAGAACTCTCAGCAGAGATCTCCTGTAAAACATAAAGCCCTATCAAGGAATTACATGGTTCAAGTTATCTCTTAGGATCTAACAGACAGTCCTAAACATCCAGTAAAGACTGGATTCTAAACTACCAGACTGGTAGGGCTCCAATGACGAGCTTGTTCAGAGAAGGAAACTGGCCACAACTACTGAAAAACCAGCTATGGCAAATGATTTCCTTTCTTCTAGCAGAATTGAAAAATAGGTTTTATTGCTTCCTTATCAAAGAGAGAGAGCAATTAGGCAGAACATACACACATTGTGAATAAATATGGCTTCATTCCCTGTTTACTTTCTGCATTTTCATGAAGGAAAGTACCACCCTGCTGCCAGGAAAACAAGCCCAGGCATATGCAAAATGTAGGCTGACATTGTTAACATGCCATGCACAGGTATTGGGCATCCCAGAGTAACTACTGTGCCTCACTGTGACTGAAAGCCTAGGAAAGCAAGCAGGATATAAAAATGGTGATAGCATGTACCAAAGAACAGGCTCTCCAGGCAGGCTTTTTCATACTTAATAATCTTCAGACTGGAACAAAGTTTGAAGCATGGTAGGCATACAGCTGTACTAAAGGCATGCAGGACTGAACTCAGCCTGGCTTAATAACTGCAACTGAGACAGCTTTTCCTGAGTTGAATTAGACCTGCTTTCGCAGTACACATGAATCATTTAGGGTATATTGCCTTTCAGATTACCTGCAGCTGACAAGTAAATTACATCCACCATAGTGTATATTTATTTCACCAAGCCTGACAGTTCCACAGCTTATTTTTTTTATGATCTCAATACACTCCTGACTTCCAGTTTTCTAGAAAAACGTACTACAAATGACTCTTTTTGGCGTGGAGATTTAAGCAGTTATGTCCTCAGCTTCATATTTAAAGTTTATAAATATCTGTACAGGTTAACATCTAGTTAACATCTAGACAAAAGTCTAGATTCATTCCCTTTGGCTTCAGACACTTACCTCAGTAACCTAAATTATTTATTCCCGATAGGCACATACACATTATTCTTTATATATAAATATAAATAAATAAATAAAGAAAGAAAGAAAGAAAGAAAAATAAATAAATATAAATAAATAAATAAGTGTATATATATATATATATATATATATGCATGGCCGTTCAAACTCCAATTACCCACTTTGTTCAGGATGAGTCTGTTGGTAGCTTTACACACTCAGTCCGCTCATTAGCTGGCACTGGTCTCCCTGATGTCCCAGCTGCCTCATACACAGATACACACACCATATGCAACCATGGGTCCCACCAGAAGCTGGTTCAGATGTAGGGCCCCTCCAGTAGTCCACCCCAAGACCTTCTGATCTCTCCACTACCCAGCATTCACCTGATGGTCCCTCCAGTACCCAACTCTCAGCTCCCGATCTCTTCAAGATCCATTGCAGACCTATTGCCTCTTCCATTTTTTGCCAATCCTCTTGGCTACTCATTGGCTAGTCCAGCTTGATGCACACCAGTGACAACACACTGACACACACATGCACACCATGCCCAGATGCTTTGGTCTCTCTGATTGCTCACACCACAGACACAAAGGCCGTTTAAACCCCTGTCCCACTCCAGCTGCCACACTCAAATGCCCAGACCCACAGGCACACAAAGATCCCTACACCTGGCCATAGAGTTAGAAATGGAGTGTAATGAGACAGGACAGACTGTGAAGATCAGGTGCAGGGCATGGCCAGATGAGCATGCTGACCAGAAGCCTGGCTACACACAACTAGTTCCTTTCAATCCTTTCTTCTCACACTTATACCTTCCCAGCATGCTGCTCTTTCCATGTCTTTGTTCCATGCTTTGAATATCCCAAAATCAGGCTCAGTATCAAAAGGATCTTTCTGGCATCCTGTCGTATCCTCAGGGACAAGCCCCCTCATCATTTCATAAGGTGAACAAGGGAGCCCCTCCCATTATCTGAGTTTGGTGTGTGCCACCACTGCATTGTGGTCTGAGGCTCTCCTGGGATATCTGGGGAGTATTTGCTTTATAGGGTCCCTGTGCTCCGACGAGGTTGTTGAGGTTCCCCTGTCAACTGTTCTTCTGAGCTCCTTTGAACTGGTGGAAATGAGCTTTTGATCACATAACATAAAAGTAAACAATCATAAAATTAAACATCAGTTGCCATGAAACTAGCATGAATGCACATGATTTGGGGACAACTCTCTTCAATTTATTACATATGCTACCATGTACATGTGTCAAATCACCTAAAAGTTATTTCCCATTCTAAAAATCTAAGCCAAGAACCATGAATAATTATTTCTATAGTAGTTGATCTGCAGATTTTGAGAATTAATCATTCTTACAAGTCAGCTGAAAGTAAGTGTTCTCATGGACAAGTTAACTGGATAAATATATATATGTGTACACATATATATCTATATCTGTATAAATAGGGATACGTGAAGTGACAGAATACTAGGAAAGAGGTAAAATGGTAGGTTAAGGTCCATTTTATGTATCTTATTTGTCTGTATTTTGGGCATAAAATACCCTCTAAGAAGGGTGACTGGAGGCTGTTGCCACATCTGCTTAATAATATATGTGCTAGGGCATGTTTTAAGTAAAGTCAAGTTGAAATCTTTAGGAAGTATATATTTCACTTCCTGAATCGGTACACAAGGAAGTAGGATCCTGTAAGAAGATAACTACCAAATATGCTTCAGGAAGAGGCAGGCAAAATGTCATTTTCTGTGGTGTCTAATACCACTCAATTAGGTGTGTTTCAAATGTATTCCCCTTAGGGGACCAAGGTGGAAAAATGTCTTATTTCTGCATGACAATTGTATTCGTGAATGAATGGAAACTGAGGTACTCACAGCAATGTGCAAAGTCACAAAGTCAAATAAAGACTCTTCATGATCATGTGCATGTCCATAAAAGTTCCAGAGATAAGCAAGGACAAAACAATTATTTACTCTAACGCTCTGGTGGATTTTTAATGGCATATCCAAAGTGACTTAGAGGCTATGCCCTGGAAGAGAGGTATTCCATACCCTAAAAATATGGTCACAATAAACACTTTTATTGGGCGGTCCTCTAGAAAATGTGGCAAGGGAGGAAATAGGCTCAGAGGTAGTTACATATGCCTCCTACTCAAGTCAGTAGTGCCTGAAAGCTTTCAAATTGCCTCCCTTAGCTCTAGTTTGTCGGGGGATTTTAATCATGTATGTTTCACAACTCAGAAACATGAAATTCACTTAAGAAATGTGGAAAATATTTTAAACTGACTGTGCTGCACCCAGAAAATAATAGGCAGATACACAAGAAACTACCTGAAAATGGCTCTTGCCATGCTTATATCATACATTTATCACAGACTTGATTCTGTAAACATTATAAAACAATTATCTAAATTAAAAGTATCATGTCCTTTTTCTATTTATTAGCACATTGTGTGAAGTTTGTCCCACTAACAGTATTTTAAAATAAAATGTATTAGGTTTTCCAGCTTTAACCAGTCAATATGCAGAGAACACTGAGCTATAAGATGGATCACCTTACATATAGCTAATATTGTCCCTAATACAAGAGTCCTTTTAGCAAATTATTGCTCAAATCTGCAAAGTCTGTTTTCCTAGTTTACGTACATTAACAAGGGAATGTCTTTGATATTGGCCAGTATCTATTCATAAATAACATGAGGTCACTAACACCAGATTATAGGTGCAAAGTAATACAAGGTTTTGAAGGATTTTTTTAACTTAAAATGAGGAGCAGAAAAATTAAATGAGCTAGTGAAGTGACAGTGCTGAGTGACTACCAAAGATGTGTCTTCTCTCAGTAAGAATGAGTAATTAGCTGCACAAATGGAGGACAGTAAATCTGGACCTAACTTGTAAGAGTTATCAGAGGTAAATCATAGACTAGAAGAGAAGCAAGTTTCTATTTAAGCCGAAAGCACTAGTTTGAAACTATAGAAATGTGGAAGGAACATGGCAGATTTTTCAAAAGCAAATCATGCTCACCAAACTTTCTGTATTTTTTGAGCATGGAAGAATGGTCAGAGAGTAGATTTTGTTTCCAAAAGATCTGAGCTATGTCTCCTCTGGAGATTATCTGGAAAGTAATTAGACCAAATTATCTTATGAATATGGATGAATCATGAAGGTAAAAAAACAATTATCATGTACACAAATGACAGCTAACTGCACTTATCTTTGGACCTATGTGTTTGTATAGTCAGTGTGTGGTCATCACTGTAATCATAGACATGCAATAAAATTAATCCTATTATCTATGCAGTCAGTCAATTTGCTTGAATCTGTTGCTATTTACTATCAGAAACCTACATACACCTGTCAAGACACAGAATTTTCTTCCTTGGAACATGCTGACACAGTTCATTTATTTCAGTCTGCAGCAATTTGCCAACATCAGCTGTCATCAGTTAACATCAGTTAGGAATTTTGGTGTGACTTTTTCCACATCAAAAGAGACAGGACTGTTGTCTGTCCAAGGGGAGATTTATTTACAGAACAGAACAAATGACTTGAGCAAGAAATTCAATATAGTACAAAGAATTGCCATGTTAATCAGTAGTTTCCTTAGTCACCTGTTTTATTTGTTTGCCTGAGTGCATTGTTCCATCTTTCAGTTTAGGAGAGGTCCAACAATCTGTTCTTTATTACTTCACTGTTTCTAAGACCTATTGGAGGAGTTCTGGATGCCTTTTTAGGTCTTTTTTTCACAGTAATTGCTTACCTTTTTTCTTATCTGGTTAAATATAAGAAAAGCTCTTCTTGGTTGTGATAGGCAATAGGACTAGAGGCAACAGTTATGACCAGCCACTGAAGGCAAGAGTGACTGAAGTTCTTGTTGATGGATCCCTTGGGCCAAATCAGAGTGAAATGACACTGAATGACTGTTGTTTGTATATATTTGTGTTTATATATATATATCTGTGTGTGTACGTGTGTGTATATATGGATGGTTTATTTTAGAGCAGTTTGGTTGCAGTGGAAAGGAGGTATGTGTCTGTTTTGGTTATTATTATCCACAGTAATATAACAATATAAAGCAAAAAAATAACACCTAAGAAAATGTATAAGGAAAATAAAGAAAGAGCATGATAGAATAAGAATAAAAAGATATCACCACTTGTGGATCCAGAGACGAGGCTTGATTATTGCAATCTAGATGTCCGTTTGTCAAAGTGATGGTCACAGTCTTGATCTATCGGGGGTGGGGGAAGCCCATGAAACACAAAGTCCAGTGGGTTAATATATACTCAGGTTTTACATGGGAACACTCAGGTAACTCCCTTGGGCAGAATTTTACACTGTCTGATGCAACCCTGTGGATCATGCACTGTCCTCTGGCGGAAGGCCCCAGAAATGAGTCCGGCGGCACTTTAAGGGTCTTTGATGGTTTATGACACCCTCTAACACATGACAGCCTCTCATGTCAGCATAGGTGAGCCAATTATGCCCCATCAGAAGACTTTAATACCTTCAGGTGTACATGTGAATGTCCTGGTACTTCCCTATGAGGAGTTTGCACACCTGAGCTGGATATGCCCCATCAGAAGGGGTGAATAATATGAATGTCCCAATATCCTTCTCAGGGGTGGGGGTGACTAACAACTGATCCAGTTGTGTAAGGGAGAAAATTGACATGATAAAAAACACTATTCCACCTTGCAGGATCTGCTTCTTATTGGCTTTCTGCCTTATCTAGCTCAAAACCCAACTTGTAGCCACTGGTGGTGGGTGCGTATCCCCTCTGCTTCTGGGCTGTTAACGTTGCATATCATCAGCAAAGCACCCCCTGCTTTTGCAAATGGCTGAGTGATTGAGTCATTAAAAATAAAATTTCAGTCTCTCACAGCAACAGGCAGAAACTGATACACAGGATGTTCCAACTGAACATGAGGAAGAACTTATTTAACGTGCAGGTGATCGCACCATGGAACAGATTGCCCAGGGAGGTTGTGGAGTCTCCCTCACTGAAGATATTAAAGAACCATCTGGATTTAGTCCTGCGCCATGTACTCTAGGATGGCCCGACTTCAGCAGGGAGATCGGACCAGATGACCCACTGTAGACTCCTGCAGCCTGACCAATTCTGTGAAAAGGCATAAGCTGTATCAATGCAAGCAGTAAAATGAAGTAACACAGAAAAAAACCCCTTGTTGTTCTATTCTTCATTTCAGGTACTACCTGAGAAAAACAACAGCTGCTCCACATCTCCATTTTACCTAGCACTTTTCACTTAAATGTCTTCAATAATTGATTTTTCATGACTAAGGAATAAACATTTGAGCATATAAGACTAAATATTGGGAATATAAGTAGGTCAGAAATCCTGAAAGAGAAAATATTTTTTTAATTTCCAAAAATATTTAAATGTTCCCATTCGAAAAACTTTTTTTTTTAATCAGTTGATGATTTAATATTACATACGCCAATACCATAAAGGAAGCAATACAAATATGACATACAACAGTATCAACTTGAAACACTTCAGCTGAAGCATTCAGTTGAATTCATTAAAACAGAATTTGGATTTTTTCCTATTTTCTTCATTTTGTTAACATTAAAGGACATTGTTATAACACTGTGAAGTTTTTGTTTCCCTTTTTCATTTTTGACAAATTGTACTTTCTGGCAGGATAATTTTCTGTTTAATTTTTGTGGTGATTTCTGGTAAGTAAATAATGGAATATACACATATATAAATAAAAATGTCTGAACAAAACAATGAATGCAGTGAAGAGAAGAAGTTTATCCTGCATTGTGGGAAATAGCTTGCTACTACATGCTGCTAGCAGGAAAAAAATTCTTCTTTTGTGAGTCTGCATAGCAAGTACTCAATTTGCTAGATGTTTCCCTGTTAGCCCAACCCGTTTTCATTGTATGATTTAATACTTAAATATAAAAGCAAATAACAATAAAATGCTTTAAAATATATGTATTATATTTCTTGCTGTTATAAATTATGCAGCATTTACTGCTACAAAATTATCATGGAAGTTTCGCAAACCTGTTTCTGAATTTAGTTAACGCCACTGCAGAAATTAGCCCTAGAGTGCTACAGATTTGTACAACCCTGATGATATTCTGAATGCAAATATAATAGATTCCTTTCTTCTTCTAGTTTTTACCTTTAGCCACCTAACATTATGCCAGTAATGAGAATCAGATCTGAAATAAAAACTTTTATCACTTTCACAGAAGGATAGGAAAAGTATGATGAGAGTCTTGAGGCTAAGATACCAGAAAATGTTCAACTTTTTTTCTTTTCTCAGTCAATTATGCTTTTATTTCAACCTTTTCTGCCTAAAGAGAATGAGCAGGATGATTAATATGATTTCTACAGGCACCTTGGCACCTACTCTAACAGAGGAAGTGACAACCTGAAGCAATTCTCTGGTCTGCAAAATCCAGTATCAGACCTCTGGCAGTGGAAAACACTAGCTGCTTCAGAATAAGGAATAAAAGAGCTCAGTTGTGGAATGTTTCAGGGATTTGCTACTGAGGCTGCACTCAATGAGCTAAGAAAATTTTAAAGAAATTTTTCCATCAGCCCAGTACTTTCTCAGAAGACAAGGTGGCATAGACTTATTTCCCTGCTTCCATTTCATCCTATGTCTTGTAGAGACCAACAAGAACAAATGGCTGACAAGTTTTGCTTTTTTTTAATTATTATTTAATTGTAACAATCAATAAAATCCAAAAGAATGAAAGATACTGAGCAATATGACTGCAATCCAGCAGTCACCGTATTTTCTTCTTGTGACAGTGCCTTCACACAGTGAACTACTAAATATTTGAGGTACTCGTTAAACTAGTAGAGACTTTCACAAGGACATGCAGCTTTTACAGGGCAACATTTATTCCTGCTCATCAGGTATTCCCAGGTGATTGGTAATATATCTGCTTTTGCAACAGCATTTGATTTGTACCATAACACAGTTACCTCCTATCTTTAATAGTTCTGTGACACCCGAAGTACCTCTCTGGGTACTTTTTGTTATTGTGGTGTTATTATTTTCTGATTGGGATTATTCTCTTTTCTTTTTTTTTTTTTTTTTAGAGATTGCACTGGCCTACATTCAAGACCTGGACTGCTTTAACACATGGATGCAGTGCAAAAGCAGGAATGAAAGACAGTGTAGCTGAAGAGTGGGTGAAGGATGGAGTTCTTGAAAGTACTGGAAAGGCTTTGAAAATTACTTGAAAGTATGGAAAAGGTGCTGACAGTACTTATGAGACAAGCAATTCTAAGATTTTGTCAGTGTATGCTGCAATACGGGTGAAAAGGTAGTTCTCTGAAGGTGCACTAAATTTCTGCGCTGAAGTGGTGATGGAACTCTACCAACTCCTTTTACTGTGAAAGTATTTTGGAGAAATTTAACAGAATGATGCACACAAAGCCAGAGGATTACTGCACTGCATAGACAACATGCAAAACATGCATGCTCTCTATAAAATCAATCAGATATTAGCTTGACATAAAATTACTGCAGAAAATATTAATCATTAATTAACATACACTTATTGACCATAAGCCCATGACATCTAACCAATAAGAAGCTATCTGCCTCTGAATATATTGTATTGACCTTTGACTACCCCAGTATTGATCTAAGACAAGAATAATTCCCAAAAGGTTTATGCTCTTAAATTTGTGCAAGCTTCATAGATTTTTAGCAATACAAAAATCCTTAAAGAGTTGTTCAAAATCACAGAGAATGTGTAATAGCCCCCAAACCCTTATCCTTGAATAACTTTCTACCTAAGCTAAACCCCATGTTCTCCTTATTTTAATTTTATTTTTTTTTTCTCTAGAGACATGATTCAGATTTCTCTCTTCTGCCTAACTATCTGTTTTCCTTAGACATTATTTACTTTTGAAATATCTGTTTCTATGACAAAGCTGATTAAGTGAACCAAAACATTCATCAGTATTATTGTGGAATCAGGCAAACCAAGAGGCTGTACACACTTAGATCATGTACCCAGGAATATAAATTTAAAATGTTAATGACTACTGCTGAGAATTAGTAGTTGTATTCTACACATTAAATTCCATCACTTGGGCAGTCAATTTTGTCTTTAGGCTGCGTGGAGTTTTATTTATCACTTCTGGAGTCATGTTCAGCAGCCTGTGTCCCACTGCAGTTTTGAAACATGCCTTGCTTGTTGAGTCCTGAGAGGGTGCTCTTTCAATAAACAAATAAATAAATAAATAAATCTATTTGATTATTTAAAAAAAATTACTATTTGTGAATAGGCTCAGGTTAACATGGTGTCATAAATGATCTTAGTGGTAAGTCATTTGAGTTCTGCAGGTTCTGCCATCATACCTCTCCTTCCATTAAGGGGAAGGTACTATTTTTGTATATGATACAGCAGGTTGCCTTAAAGTTGGTAGTCTTGTTACACAGAAACAGATAAGCCAGCTTCTTTAGTTTAATCATTTAGAGAGTAGAAGATTCTGTCTTAAAATGAAAATTTTAAAATTACTGAGACAAGATTTTGTGGATAAACTGCATCATGTGACCTGTCAATTATGGGTGTTCTTGAAGTAGTTTTTTTCATCTTATTTAACCAGAATTTGAGACTATCACCTTTTCTTGTGTGATATAGACTGCTTTTCTAAGCATAAATATCTGAAGTCTTGAGAGAGTTTCTCCCTCTTTCCCCCCACTGTAATATCTTACTAGCATCTCTGCAGACAGCCAGAGGCATCTGTTGCCGTTCTGTTAAATTTAGTTACCTCCTTAGATCTTCCTCAAAGCTGAACACTTAATTTCCTTTCAATGACCTAGAGGATAGAAAGACAAATAACATATTTCTATTCCAATTCTTTTAGAGGTATATTGTGTGGATTCTTTCAAGACAAGTATTTATCCTGTTCTATGAAATTTATAAAGCATGTAGCTATATTACCTGTTCTATGTCTGAATGTTTCCTGCAATAAGCCTAATTTCAGACATTTTACTATTCTTGCAAATATTTGTTGTCTCAAGACCTCCACCCTGACATTCTAGCTCATTTCTCCCTAGATTTGATGTGAAATTCCAAGTAGTGAAGTCTTAAGTGGAACCTACTTTATCTTTTTCTGATCCATTAAACAGTGTGAATGGGATTTGTCTGTTCTAATGAAGCACCAGGATTTAGAAGGTTTGAGTTTAAGGTAGGTATGTAGGCTCCTATCCCTTGTGGTCAGTGTCTTTTAGACAGCAGTTCACTCAAATTAATGAATCTCTCCATGTGTGTACTTTTCTCCATTGAGAACAGTAATTACCTTAGAGGTGTATGTTCAACTCCTATACATCTACAACTGGATTGAATTAATCTGTATGTACACACACCATGATTACACATGATAGTACTGCTGTCTCTGTAAAGGTGCTCATACTGGTTTTAACACAGTTGCTCGCACCAATGCAGTTATGACAACGCATTCAACACAAGCTGTAAAATCTTTCTGGATTGGGTCAGTTGCTGAGCTGTGTGTTGTGGCATATGACATAGCTAGAAATATCTAGTTTAAATGTAGTCCTGTACAAGTGCAGCCTCTGCAGAAATTCTTTAAGATACAACCTTTTACACTCCTATAGATTAACAGATTTTCATGTGTCTTTTAAATTCATCCCACTGAATCTGAGAAAACCAAGAGCAGTATTCCACGCTGTTTAAAAATATCTTGCTTAAGGAATTTAGGGAACACCTTAGGATAGGAATTCTCTAATTAACCTGGCATCACAAACAAGGAAGTGTTTAAAACAAAAACTCTGTCTTTTTGGTCCAGGATCTTCTTGGAGAGAGTCTAAGGTGGAGACTACTATAAATGTGCAGAGATCTTCTAGTCTGATATGGGTGGCTACCACTATTGAGACTCTGAGAAAAATACATCCCATCCTTTACTCAATACTGAAGGTTTTGGAGAAATATTAACAAGGGAAACCCTGCAAAATATTTCCTGCATATCTTTACCCACTTTGAACTCAGTGAAATACTACAGCTTTAAATTTCCACGCCATTTCCTGTTAGAATAAACTTACTCTTTTAGAGCTTAGCTCTTTTATTTCCTTTTTTTTTTTTTTTTTTTTTTTTAAATTTACTTTTTAATAGATAAGGAAGCCAGCTTTCAGGTGAAATGTTGTTTAGGAAAATAATAGGCTTCTATTTGTCTTTATAGTAGAATGAAATAATCCTGAAATGCAATTACAAGTACTTCAGACACCCCTAGAACAAATATATATATATATATATATATATATATATACATACACAAATGTATATATACTGTATTTTCAGTCTTTCCTATACTTTCTGCATAATAATAATTTTGTACTTAGTAAGTTTCACTTACCTGGTGCCCTCAAGCAGCTTTGAAAAATTATTTTAAGTAGCACACTAGAGTTCTCTATATTTTATTATAACATTTTAAAAACATAATTATGCTGAAGGAAATATAATAACTAAATTTTATTTATTAGGAGAGGAAGGGTAGTTTATAATAAAACCAATTAATATGTGTGAGGTTAGATATGATAATTGCACCTGGAGGTGAATGAACTATAAACACTGCACTGACGATGTAACTACAACTCTACTAATAAACCTTGGTTTTGAAATGCCAGCAAAGAGCTCTGTTGAATCTCCCACAGTAACTCCTTCCTACCTAATCCAGATTTCAATTGTGGCATACAGAAGTCAAGAAATAACGGACTAATTCACTGTACCATTTATACAAATATTCTAATACTATAGAGAGAATTGCATATATTGTGTTTAATAGAACTCCTACTCATATAGAAAAATATTTATTCATATTTCAAATTATTAATGACTTCTCATAATTGAATGTGTTAATTAAATCCAATATGCTATAAATTTTTAAGCAGCTTAAATATCCCTGTCTATTTGATAGTATTTTCAATTACTGAAACAGTTGCCATTAGCAAGAGACGTCATTTAAAGCCATAATAACCTCCTTATAAGCATTAAGAAGCTAAATTCAGTTGAAATCCTGACAAAAATTTTTGAATCTTTGGCATATCTTCTAGCATGGTAATTACTGTATTTTTTCTACACACTCAGAACTACGAATTAAACTACACATTCTGAAATAAATGTATAGATATGCAACTTTTCATTCATAGTATGAATATATATGTCTGAAAATGGTGAAACCTCATATGCCATGATCAGCCAGAAAGGGACATTTTGCAGAAATATCTACAGCTAATAAAATTCTATGTTGAAATATGTAGGAAATGAAAGAACTTTATAAGAAGTCAGAATTTTGGCTAAACTCAGTATCCTGCCTTTCTTTTTGTATTTCAGTCATTCATACTTCCCATTACCAAAGAACAAAGATCGTGAAAGATGGAAACTTGCTTTTTGCAGCACCCAGAGAGGGCAGCTCCTGCCTATATTCTGCTAAGTAGGGTTCTGCTGAGAGTGGCTATTAACAGACCCCACTGGGCTGCCAGTCTAGACGCAGTATCCAACACAGAAATCTTCTCTTGCCTTCCTTTTTCAGGCTCGCTTCCAAGAGTGCAATCCTGAAGACTGCAGAGGGCAATGTAATAAAATCGCCTATAGTGACTTTAAATTCTCTCTGTCCTGGGTAATGGTCAGTTTGAATATTTTGCTGCCATCATAAAAAAGGCACAGTGAGGCTGGAGAAGAGTGCCTTACTCTTTGCAATGCCTTGTTTCCTGCAAATTCTAGCATATCATTTACTGCTTTCATTAACCTTCTCTGAAATTCTAGTATTAAATCTTTTGAAGTGATCCTATGAATGTGGGACTCAGCGCCTATCCAGCTTGTAACATTGCTTCATATAACAGGATTATGGTGCTTATATGCCATTTTTCAATGCCTGTAATTTGTCCAAGTAACCTGTTTGCTACAATACACCAAGAAGTGATCCTCATTGAAAAATCGCTTACATTCCTATTAAGAGGGGTCACAGTTCCATGCTAAGGTCTTTGCATTGCTGATTGAGTGGAAACAGAACCCTTAACTCCTGACGAGGAAATGAAGGGGCTTTATTCTCTCTGGAGCACTCAAAACCTTACTGAACCAGGACCAGAGCCTCTGAGAATGCACAAGAAATTCAGACAATTTTTTTGCAAGCATCTATTACCTAACATTTAACCAAACTGGATTTTGTCCACCCTTATGCACCGCCAATATTAGGCATTAAAAAAAAAAAAAAAATTAAAGTCCTTTCTCTTGCATATCCACTCAGAAAGAGAAAAAAATATTACATGAGAATGTGAATATGATATGAGAGGTTTAAAATAAAACAAAAGAAAATGTGGCCAAGTACAGTGGTTTGACAGGCGTAGAGGCCCCCATCAGAAAAGGGACCAAGTCTGTCTAACTGCAGCTAAATAGCAGACGCTGACTACTGTTCATATGAAAACATCTGTGGCTATCCTCATTCAGATCAGCACTGTTTACGGCACTAGGTCTACCTGCCATTCCAAAACCACGCACAGAAAACACTCCAGTACTAGAAAATGTTTTATGCCATTAAATGGCATGCCTTAAATCAAACGGACTTCTATTTCTTCCAAAGTGTTTTCTTTTTTTTTTTTTCTTTTTTTTTCTTTTTCCATGTTTTATTTTGGACTAGATATTTCAGTGTAACATCTATCCTTTTACCTCAGCTGACCAGAAAAAAAAATTCTGTCTGTTTTTCAAATCCTCCTATGGTCATGGGCTCTGATTCACAGAAGTGTTAAAACGCTTTAAAATAATGATGTCTAATATCTGCTGACATGTTCAAAAGCTACCCAACTGTTTTATGTACCTCAAAAATCCCATATCTGTGACCGCTGTCTGAGCATTCAAGTCGGGTGCTCATGCTGGCCAGCAAACACCCTAAAAGAACTGGGAATCCCTTGTGCCAGAGCACACCTGGGGTTCCTGTGTATTTACAGATACACTGGGATGTCTCACAGGTTATCTGTGTATTTTCTGTGTCAGAGAGTCACAGAATATGCTAAATTGGAAGGGACATACAAAGATCATCAAGTCCAACTCCTGTCTCTGCACAGGACCATCCCCAAGAGTCACACCATGTGCCTAAAAGTATCATACAAATGCTTCTTGAACTCCAGCAGGCTTGGTGCTTTGAGCAATTTCCTGGGGAGCCTGTTCCAGAACCCAATCACCCTCTGGGTGAAGAACCTTTTTCTGATGTTCAACCTAAACCTTTCCAACACAGCTTCAGTCCATTCACATGGGTCCTGTCACTGGACACCGCAGAGAAGACATCAGTGTCGGCCCCTCCTCTTTGCATCATGAGGAATTTGTAGGCTGTGATGAGGTCTCCTCTCAGTCTCTTCTTCTCCAAGATGAACAGACCAAGTGACCTCAGCTACTCCTCATACAGTTTCCCCCCAAGGCCCTTCACCATCTTCATTGCCTTCCTTTGGACATACTCCAATAGCTTAATATCTTACAATTATTAATAGCTTAATATCTTACAATGTGGTGCCCAAAACTGCACACAATATTCAAGGTGAGGCCAAACCAGTGCAGAGCAGAGCAGGACAATTCCCTCCCTCGACCAATGATGCTTTGCCTGATGCCCCCCAGGACACGGTTGGCCCTCCTGGCTGCCAGGGCACTGCTGAATCAGATTCAACTTGCCATTGACCAGGACTCCCAGGTCCCTTTCCATTGTACTGCTTTCCATCATCTCATTCCCCAGTCTGTATGAACATCCAGGATTGCTTCATCCCAGGTGCAGAATCCAGCACTTTCCCTTGCTGAGTTTCATATGATTATGATTGCTCAGTCCTCCAATGTTTTGATGTCTCTCGGAAGGGCCTCCCTGCATTTGAGGGAGTCAACAGCTCCTGCCAGTTTTGTGTCATCTGCAAACTTGCTTAGTATTCCTTACAGCCCTGCATCCAAGTCATTTATGGAGATGTTGAACTGCACAGGGTCTAAGATGGATCCCTGTGGAACCACACTAGTGACAGGTCACCAGTCTGATGTTCCTCCATTCACTATTACCCTCTGTGCTCCACCTGCACGCCAATTTCTCACCCACCACATGATGTGTTTATCCAGTTGTGTGCTGGATATTTTATCCAGAAGGATCCTGTGAGAGACTGTATCAAAAGCTTTACTGAAATCCAAAAAGATTGCATCTATTGGCTTTCCTTGATCAGCGAAGGATTTCCTTCCTTGCCACAGAAGGAAATCAAGCTGGATAAGCAGGACTTTCTCCCCCTGAAGCCATGCTGGTTGTGACCAATGACTGTGTTGCCTTTCAGGTGTGTTTCAATACGTCCCAGAATAATCCTCTCCATAACTTTACCAGGTACTGAAGTGAGACTGACTGGCCTGTAGTTTCTGGGATCCTTGTTCTTTCCCTTCTTGAAAATCAGGACAATGTTCTCCAGATTCCAGTCAGCTGGGACCTCTCTGGATTCCCAAGACTGCTCAAAAATCATAGAGAGAGGTTTTGCGATTACATCAGCCAGCTCTTCAAGGATTTTTGGATGAATCCCATCAGGCCCATAGATCTGTAGGGATCCATCTGGAGCAGCAGATCCTTCACAACTGTAGAGTCGACTGGGAGTTGTCCATTCTCACAGTTATGGTCCTCCAGTTCAGGGCAC
The DNA here is from genome assembly GCF_003031625.1 of Empidonax traillii. Taxonomy (NCBI): domain Eukaryota; kingdom Metazoa; phylum Chordata; class Aves; order Passeriformes; family Tyrannidae; genus Empidonax; species Empidonax traillii. The sequence goes on along the minus strand of NW_020955656.1, from coordinate 479,995 downwards.
TGAGACACCCTTAGTCTGTCATCCGTGTTGAAAACAGACACAAAGAAAGCATTAAACACCTCTACCTTGTCTATGTCCCTGTTTCTGAGGTGACCATCTGTGTCAGGAACCTGAGTCATGTCTGAGGCCCTGGTCCATAGTTGTGCTTGTTGATGTGGCATGTGAAAATATTGTATAGTTTCACTGTTGGGAACTGAATCTTAGAAGGAAGAATAATAGATTAGGACAGGAACTGAACCTTGGAAAAAGAAACAAGAGATTAGGTTAACTGGTGGGAACTTGACTTTTGGAAGAGAAAAAAACAGAGCTGTTGGTGGCACCAAGTTGGTATCATAAGCCATTGTGGTCTTGGTTCGTGCACTGGTCACGCGTAAGCCGATGTCATAACTGGAAAATACCACTCCTATGAGGGGGATATAAGAGGTTGTTCTGGGTTGGATGGGTGAGGAGGACAAGATGCACATTGATATGATCCAGCATATGCCCTGAAGGTGCATGGCCTGCCTGCCCCTCCTGCCGAGTATCAAGCTCCATCTCCTTCTGCTCAGCAGCTTTTCAGAAATCCAGGAATCAGTATCTACAAATTGCTATCACAAGTAATAGAATAAAGTTGCTTTGCTTACACCCTTCATGTCTCAATGTTTGTTATTTTGAGAATCTTCACAAACCTGGAATACCATTCTCATCCTCTAATGGCCTGATGATATTTCTATAC